>NC_092278.1:17534856-17544856 GCF_036320965.1 Panulirus ornatus
AGCTTCCAGATGACGTAAAGACTCACATAGACACGAAAGCTTCGAGATGACGTAATGACTCACCTACACACTGAAGCTTCCAGATGACGTAAAGACTCACATAGACACGAAAGCTTCGACATGACGTAATGACTCACCTACACACTGAAGCTTTCATATGACGCTAAAGCTTCCACATGAAGTAATGACTATCTCAGACGCTAAGGCTTCTAAACGACCAAGTGGTTCAACTAGGCGCTAATGAATAACTAAGACGTTAAAGCTTTCGGATGAAGTACTGACTCGCTTTGACGCTTAAGCTTCCACGTAAAGTAAATAAAGGGATTAACTTACTCCATTCTTGCAGTAGGACAACTGCACGTGCCAAATTTCAAGCCAACTCATTCTTCCCAACTTGGACAATGCTGGAGCTGAGGGGTGGCGACTCGCCTACTCACTTCAACAACTCCACCTTCAGAAATTTTGTTCTCAAGAGAAAAAGGGGTCCTCGACCCCGTTCACATATACATAACCGACAAGGGCTGTGGACTCTGTCTGGTCAATGCAACGCATGACACATGCTATCTCTACCGAGCACTTTCATCACTTAATAATAATAATAATAATAATAATAATAATAATAATAATAATAACAATAAAATCGTCTAAAACACTGTAATCTCACATTGATACAATACCTTCCAAACACACAATAGACTTTCCAGAACGTATCATCAAACACCACACCTTGGCAGCTTACCACCACACAATACCAAAATCAGTAGTATCATGATAGGATTTCACCATTCCACACACCACACAATAACCACGTACCAGCTCACCATACCACGTCAAGACGTCATCTCACGACAACTCACCATAAGTGTAACTAACCACGACACAAGTGTTTCACCACCACACAGTGCCTTACACAGAGACTCACCACATCATTATGACTCCAGTCCCCTCCACCCCACTCCAACACAATGACTTCCCATTACACACATGACCCCACAATACACATCTAACCACACACACACACACACACACAGACAACTACTACTACTTCTACAAATCACCTCACCTAAGCACCAGGAGAGACAATGCAGGCATGTGGCTGAGCAGAACAGCGGCCCTAACAAGGTGTGCAACACGCCGGTGTACATGAAGCAGAACAATAGGCTTCAATATTTGTGCATGATGTGCCTTTTTACCGCACCGCGCGCGCGCCGGAACACGGCACAATGCATGCACACTCTCAAGCGGCTTGTGCAACAAGAGGATAACGTGCAGAGAGGCCCTCTGTGCCTTGAAAACTGGTATGGTGTGACCTTGCGTGTGGGCGTGGTGAACTTGCGTGGGGGGGTTGTGGTGACCTTGAAAACAAGTGGGAGACATCGTACAAGGGGGTGTGCTGACCTTGGAAAGAGGTCAGGGGGGAGGGATACCGTGGAAATATGTGAGAGGACTTTCGAAAGGTGTGAGGGGACCTTGGCAGGAAGTGGAAATGCCCTGGAAAGACGAGACAGACCTCAGAAAAGGGTGAAAAGACCATGAAAAGAAGAGAGAAAAACCATGGAAAGATGAAAGCAGACCTTGAAGATGTGAAGGGTGCCTCGGAGAGGAGTGTATGGCCTTAGGACAGGCCCTTGCAAAGCCGAGAATTAGGAGAAAAAAAAGGGTGTGAGGGAGATGGGTTGTGGACGTCAAAAAGGGCAGCTAGAAAAGGAGTTTTAAGAAAAGGTTAGCGGGACGTGGGAAAGATGACGTAAAAGAGAGAGAGGGGGAGAGAGAGAGAGAGAGAGAGAGAGAGAGAGAGAGAGAGAGAGAGAGAGAGAGAGAGCAACAGGTAATTTTGCTTACGACGAGGGGGAAATCTAAGGATGAAGGTACCCCGTGAAAAGGATGAAGAAGAGGCAGAGGTGAGAGGGATGGGATGAGGGGATGGGGAATCATAGGGGACAGGTGAGGTGTTACGTGTGAGGGAGGAGAGAGGCGAGAGCAGGGAGAAGCAAAGGTGAGAGGTGAGAGAGTAGGCAGAAGTAGAGGGGAGGAGGGAGGAGGAGATGATGAAACGTGAAGTGAACCTGGGCCGAGTCAGGTCAAAGTTCAGGCCATTATACACAAGGGCCGTACCAACGCGCTCGAGGGTCGTTCCGCTGTGCTGAAAGGTCGTCGCCACGTATGCAAAGGGTCAACCACCACAAGTGTGATGTCATTCTGGGGCTCAACGACACGTCTGTTAAGATTTGGTTTCTCTACAAGTGGGACAGTCATGGTTTAACCACAGGAGCAGCACCACCACAGGTCTAGCACCGGCGGTGTTTAATTGTAGATGCAGCAGTGGTGGTGGTAAGTCAACAATACAAACGGTATTGGAGATTTAGTTACGCTTTAGGCACAGGTGGTTTAATCACAAGCTTGGCTGAGGTAGTTTCACCGGAGATGTGGCAGTGGTTAGTCAACGACAGGTGCAGCAGCAGTGGTGGTTTTTACTGCAGATGCGCTCGTGATGGTTCACTGCAGGTGTGCCACTTGTGGTTCACAAGTGTCTGTGTGTGTGTGATGGTTCACTACAGGTAGGTGTGTGTGTGTGTGTGTGTGTGTGTGTGTGTGACGGTTCACTACAGGTGTTTCTGTTAAATGGTTCACTACAGATGTGCCTATGACGCCTCACGACAGGCGAGGCTGTGATGGCTGAACGACCCTCCCTACGACCAACAAGGAGACTTTAACGACCAGATGGGAACAGTCGTCCAGCCCAGAAGCGCCTGATGATCTGAAACACCGAACTTTTGTATCCAATAACTTTTCCCTTCCCGAGACTTTCTCGACTCCCTACCTGATTAATTTTCCTCTCTCTCTCTCTCTCTCTCTCTCTCTCTCTCTCTCTCTCTCTCTCTCTCTCTCTCTCTCTCTCTCTCTCTCTCTCTCTCTCTTGTTTCTCACCTCCCTCTCATCCTCCTTGAATCCTCTTAGCTCTAACCCTTCCCTTAACCTACTCATCCCCTTTCTCCTTCCATTCCTACTCTCATTCACATCCTTCTCCAACACCCAGCCCACGCCCCCATCTCTCTCTCTCTCTCTCTCTCTCTCTCTCTCTCTCTCTCTCTCTCTCCACCACCTTCCACAACCTGAACCTTAACTCCGACCCCACTTCAACGCAAACCAGTGGCCCACTGGACACCACTCCCTCCTTCCCACCTCCACTTGCCTTCCTTTCCCATGTTCTAAACCATTCTTCTAAACTTTCTCGCCACCTGCTTTCCTACCTCCTCATATCCAACCCTTAGAAAATACTCGCGTTTCCCCTCCACTTCAACGCCCTATCCTTTTTCCCGTCTAGTTCAGACCCGTAGCCCCCATTCTCTTACACCTTCCATCCCCCTTCCCTTTCACTTAAACCTCCTATCACCTTTTCCTCCCAATAAGGCCTCGAAACCCACCTTTCCTTCCTGTTATGCCTCCTATCCCATTTCCCGTCCAAATTAGTCTACTACCCACCTCCCAAATCCTCCCCCTTCCCTCCCTAAATATAAAAACCCTTTACCTCATATCCCCTCTTTCATATCGACTCCCCACACTCTCTTAAGCCTCAAATGCTTCTAATATCCCCAGGTTTCTCTCTTCATACTCCTTTTTCTCACTCCTTTTCCACCTTCCTCCCTTGGGTACCTAATGCCACTCACCCTCCTCACCCCATGGCGCCTGCTAACCACCACTCTCCACCCCATGAACCAGCCATGAAGAACTTGCGAAACTTCAAACTTATAGTTAAATCCTTAAGCTTCATCCTGGCCAAGATCTTTACACCTGGAGGAATTTCTATTTTCGTATATTAAGGTATATATATATATATATATATATATATATATATATATATATATATATATATATATATATATATATATATATATATATATATATATATAACTTTTTCTTTCATACTATTCGCCATTTCCCACATTAGCAAGGTAGCGTTAGGAACAGAGGACTGGGCCTTTGAGGGAATATCCTCACCTGGCCCCCTTCTCTGTTCTTTCTTTTGGAAAATTAAAAAAAAAACGAGAGGGGAGGATTTCCAGCCACCCGCTCCCTCCCCTTTTAGTCGCCTTCTACGACACGCAGGGAATACGTGGGAAGTATTCTTTCTCCCCTATCCGCAGGGATAATATATATATATATATATATATATATATATATATATATATATATATATATATATATATATATATATATAAAACAGTGGCCCGCTTCCCGCGTTGTAGCGCCATGAAACATACGAAGAAAGACCCATCCACTCTCATAAGCATATATATACAACACACCACGCACACATATACATAATGCTCAGCTATTTCCGTACCGTATATCATGAAAACTTACAAACACACAAGCACACAAATCCTCCCCGGGCGAAGCCACTCTTATCTACTCCATCAACCCACTTCCAGCAAGAATCTACATTACCACCCCCCCACCACATGACTCCACAAACCCACAAGCATTAACTGTCAGGAAATGCTTGGGTGACTCAGCTGATCCTTGCAAACACACGCACACGCACTCACACGCCAAGCTGAGGCTGGGATGCGCGTGCGCATGCAAAAAAAAACATCAATAGGAGCAAAGACCGTGTGCACGGCAAAGAGACGGGGCAAATACGAGTGTAAAAGCTCTTTCCCCGTAATACACAAAATAGTAATCACATACACACACACACCCCACACGGGGATCTGCTGCGTCAACAACCTGAAAATCTCATCTGGGCCAAGAGCATAATTTCGGAGGTTACACTGTTAGCCTTTTGCTCACGACGGTACGACACTTTAAAGCAAGGCGGCGCGAGCCTTAGACATGCTCACACTGGCAGTGAAACACGGCCACCATACCCAAGGGTCGGACCGGCGGGTTTTAAAGGCGTGACAAAAAAAGGGGGTGACATTACCTAAAACGGGGTTTTTTACGTTCCCACAAGGGGCCAGTTTTGGGACATCCGACGACGCCCCGCCCCCTTTGCTCACCCCCGCCACCAAACATCTTTATTGTTACTGCCAAAGGTTCCCTCCAACACGGGCCCAAGACAACCCCCAAACCCGGGGCCCATCCCAACCACTCCCCCTCCTACACATTTTTAAAATTTTCCCCCTTCGTCTAAAACCACGTCCTTTCATAAAACCCCGTCCAATCGTACACATCCAGCACTCCTCCCTGCCGTACCACAGTCACCCACCACAGACATCCACCACAGCTCCCAGCCGTGCAGCCATTCCTCACCCGAGCCACAAAACATCAATTACTGCCCTCCACTGTTCCTCAACTGACACCCGGCCAACATCGATCCATACCAACACTGCACCTCTCTTAATTAACTCCCTCACAACCCCTACCCAACCCCCCCCAGGGGACACCGCGGGGGGGGGGGGGAAACCCCCCTTCCTAAACACCCCGGCCCTGCCAACCCCATCACCCCACCCCCCCCCGGGAATTTTGCGTCCCCTGTACACGTGATCAGGTTCGAGCAAAATGCTCGCCTGATTAGTAATTAAAGACTCTTTTTGGCACCGAGGAAGAAGGTCTGCCAATGAGAAGTCCTCATGGTAGGAGGGGGCCCAATTGCGGGGGCTTGTAACCCCACTGAAACCCCCATCCACCGCTTTGCCCTCCCCCCCCACCCCCCTTTCCCCAGGGGGAAAACAGTTCAAATGCAAATTTTTTTAATTCCCCCCCCTTTCCCAAACCCCCCAATCCTCCCTGCAATTTAAATCCCCCCCCCCCAAGGGGAGACAACAATTTTAAAAAAACACGGCCCTGAGGCGTCGCGAATCCGCGTTTTCGCCAAGGCCACTGGGATACTAAAACTACAGTTCAAACATAAGACGTTGATGACAGCATTGGAAAAACCTTATTAGTTTCAATCACAACGAATAAACTTGCCCTAGTGACGTGCTTTGGGTTTACTTGTACAGTCCTCCATGGCAACACCACACATCCCGCATCATGAATTTTTTTTCCCCCTTTTTCTCTCCAGCAAATGGTCACTTACCCCCAAATTTATTTTCTCCTTCTCTTCTCTTCTCTTTTCTTTTCTCTTCTCTCTCTCTCTCTCTCTCTCCCCCTCTCCCCTCTCTTCCCCCCTCTCTCTTCTCTCTCTCCCCTCTCTTCTCCCCTCTCTCTCTTCTCTCTCTCTTCCGCTCTCTCACTCATCTCTCGTGAGAAAATCACGTAAAAGTTGACAAATCCTAAATGCATTTTCCGCGGTATGCGTCCTCTTGCACCTCTAAGATTTTTCAACTTAAGAGAACTGGGAACCCAAAAAAAGGTTTTTTTCGGAGATTCAATTAACTTGGGGTTGGCCAACCTCCCACCCCCACCCAAATCAAGTCCCCGGGCTCCCCCTCCCTCTACACACTCGGCTGCCCAGATATCATTATTTTCTCCCTCCATCTCCAATTCTTTTTACCTCCTTTGTCTTCTCTTTATCTAGATTTCCCCCCGATCTCTTACTTCGCTGAGCTATCTATCTTTCTTATCTATTTTTCTTTAATTCTATTTTCTTTCTTTTTTTCTATCGTGCTTTCTATTTGACTTCTATCTCTATCTATCCCTTTTCCTTTTTCCCTTTTCCCCCTTTTTATCCCTCTGCCACTTCTGGGTTTTTCCCCCGACCCCTCACCTCGTAGGCAACCTTAAAAGGTTCGACCTTGCCGGGGCAAACTCATTGGGGCGACCCTTTTGGGGCGGGCACCGGAGGTCAACCAAACAAAGGGGGCCCACCTCTTTTTTTTTTTCTCCCTTTTGTTTATGGGGCGGGGCCTCGTGGGGCGACACCGTGGGGTCAAACCTATCAGGGGTCGACCTCTTCGTATCCCTTTGTCAGGGGTCGCCTCGGGGGGACACCGTGGGTCAACCTATCATGGGTCGCCCTTTGTACCCCTTTTTTTTCCCCTTCAGTTCCTCTTCTCCCCCCCTTTCCCCCCCTCCACCCCCCTTCCTCCCCCTTCCCCCACCCGGACCCCCCAACCTTTTGGGGGTTGGGGTTTTTGGGGGGTCCCCCTCCCTGCGCCCCCCTTCAAACTTTTTTTTGTTGGGTGTTTTTTCCCCCCCCTGAAGGGCCCCCCTTCAAAAAATTTTTTTGGGGGGTGTTTTCGTCCCCCCCTAAAAGGGCCCCCCTCTTTTTGTGGTTTTTTTTGGGGGGGTTCCCCCTGCCAAGGGCCCTCTCATTTTGGGTTGGTGGGTGGTGGGAAACCACCGGGGCCAACCCGCCGTCACCTAGCCCAATGGTCGACCTCGTGGTCCGACACGTGAGGTCACCTATCAGGTCGACCTCGTCGTCTACTCCTTGTCATCTACAGGGTCGACCTCGTGGGTCGACACGGTGAGGTCAACTATCATGGGTCGACCTCTTCGTACTCCCTTTGTCATGGGTCGATCTACCAGTGACTCCATTTCATGGTCGATCCACTTTGTCCACCCGTGAGGTCAACCTATCATGGGTCGACCTCTTCGTACTCCCTTTGTCATGGGTCGACCTCAGTGGGTCGACACCGTGAGGTCAACTATCATGGGTCGACCTCTTCGTACTCCCTTTGTCATGGGTCGACCTCGTGGGTCGACACCGTGAGGTCAACCTATCATGGGTCGACCTCTTCGTACTCCCTTTTGTCATGGGTCGACCTCGTGGGTCGACACCGTGAGGTCAACCTATCATGGGTCGACCTCTTCGTACTCCCTTTTGTCATGGGTCGACCTCGTGGGTCGACACCGTGAGGTCAACCTATCATGGGTCGACCTCTTCGTCCTCCCTGCCACTTCAGCTCTCTCGTCTTCTCCCCTACCACCACTACCACATCCCTTCCTCCCTCCCCTACATCCTCCACCCGAGACGACCCACCAACCTTTGTGTGTGTGTGTGTGTGTGTGTGTGTGTGGCATCTCCACCTGCCTAAGGGCGCCTCCTCATACACAGGCCTGCCAAGTGCTCCAACCCCCTCACCACCATGCAGCGCTGCCCTTACCAACTGATTCCCACCTCGTCGTTCCTTGCTCTGTGACTCTCACCAGGTGAAACCTGACGAGTGATTCCTACCAGGTGATTCCAGAAGAGTGATTCCTACCAGGTGATTCCTACCAGGTGATTCCTACCAGGTGATTCCAGAAGAGTGATTCCTACCAGGTGATTCCTGACGTGTGATTCCTACCAGGTGATTCCTGACGTGTGATTCCTACCAGGTGATTCCTACTTAGCGACACCTGACGAGTGATTCCTACCAGGTGATTCCTGACGTGTGATTCCTACCAGGTGATTCCTGACGAGTGATTCCTACCAGGTGATTCCTGACGAGTGATTCCTACCAGGTGATTCCTGACGAGTGATTCCTACCAGGTGATTCCTGACGAGTGATTCCTACCAGGTGATTCCTGACGAGTGATTCCTGACGTGTGATTCCTACCAGGTGATTCCTACCAGGTGACACCTGACGAGTGATTCCTACCAGGTGATTCCTACCAGGTGATTCCTGACGAGTGATTCCTACCAGGTGATTCCTGACCATAGATTCCTACCAGGTGATTCCTACAATTCCTGGCGAATGGTTCCCACAGTATGACAGGGGGACTACCAGGCCAGCGCCACGGTGTAGCCCGGTTCTTCGGACAGAAGGGCCAGACTCAGGGCCCTCCCTCTGAAGGCACGGGCGTGCTCATGCCTTCAGGGACCCCCTCTGAAGGCACGGGCGTGCTCATGCCTTCAGGGACCCCCTCTGAAGGCACGGGCGTGCTCATGCCTTCAGGGACCCCCTCTGAAGGCACGGGCGTGCTCATGCCTTCAGGGCCCTCCCTCTGAAGGCACGGGCGTGCTCATGCCTTCAGGGACCCCCTCTGAAGGCACGGGCGTGCTCATGCCTTCAGGGACCCCCTCTGAAGGCACGGGCGTGCTCATGCCTTCAGGGACCCCCTCTGAAGGCACGGGCGTGCTCATGCCTTCAGGGCCCTCCCTCTGAAGGCACGGGCGTGCTCATGCCTTCAGGGACCCCCTCTGAAGGCACGGGCGTGCTCATGCCTTCAGGGACCCCCTCTGAAGGCACGGGCGTGCTCATGCCCACAAGGCACACGGTAGAGAGACATAAAAATCCCAGCATGGTAAGGTCATCTAATCCCCCTGCGAGGCAATTTCCTCCTCCCTCAGCGGCACCACACACGAGCCACAGGGAGGAAAGTCGGGTGATCCCTGGGTTTTCGCTCTCCCAAAACCCTCCCAAGATCCTAGTGCAAAACAACGATAGCCGGGGATTCTCCGCTCCCCAGCCTAATGTAATTACGCTTCCCTACAAATGGTATTACAAACTCCCCATTTTTCCGACTCAGTCGGAATGGAAAAAAAAAATAAAAAGAGAGTTGCTGAATCTCCCTCCTTCCCTCCCTCTCCCAGCGTTTGGCACGGCAGCAATACGTACGTGTTCCATCCGATGGGCCATAATTGACTAGCATGCTTGTACAGGTAAAATCAATGCCGTTTTCTAATCCGCTGACTGGGAGCCATTCAGACACACACACACACACACACACACACACACACACTTCCCAGTCGCCCCATCCTGAGGAGATATGTAGGCCAATGGACAGCCATAACTCTAGGACAGTACAACCCTCTCATCAGAGCTGTAAGTCCCTTGAGCACGGCGGTACAACCCTCTAAGCTAACAGGGTGCGACCCCCTTGAAGCAAGACGGTGCTCCCCTTGGCTATGATGGCCTGGGACTTTGCCACCTCTCTCTCTCTCTCTCTCTCTCTCTCTCTCTCTCTCTCTCTCTCTCTCTCTCTCTCTCTCTCTCTCTCTCTCATATGGGAAAATCTCGATGCAGGTGCTCGCGTGGTAAGTTCTCTCCCCCCACCCACTCCCTCCTGCTCTCTCAGCTACCAATACTACCACTCTTCCCGCCCATGGAAGAAGAAGGAAGAAGAAGAAGAAGAAGAAGAAGAAGAAGAAGAAGAAGAAGAAGAAGAAGAAGAAGAAGAAGAA
>NC_092278.1:17549856-17574856 GCF_036320965.1 Panulirus ornatus
CTGTACAAGGCTGGAGGAGACTCCCACTTTACTTAATTAACATGTACCCAATCAGGCCAGCGAGACACGGCCAGGGGGGGGGGGGGGGGACACACCATGATTGTTGGTTAAAATAAACGGCGACATTTTTTGACGGGGTTCGTCAGAAGGGAACTAACGCTCTTCCTGCAAGAGGGCACATCACCTGAGTCTAGCTAGGGTACCTGGTACTCTTAGATGGACAGTTTAGGGGGGGTTAACATTACGGGGCATGACTTACGTCAGCACACCGGTACATGACGACTTGTCTGAGTCGACTATGAAAAACGCAAAAAAAAAAAAAAAATGGGCTCTGATACTCAAGACAGATGTTTTTCAAGAGTCATTCAATTCTTTCATCAACGAAGAACAGATGGTCGGACACTGCCCCAAACCCCCCAAAATTTCCTTTGTCCTTTCTAACGGTTTCACGAGTATGGTTAGGTCAAAGGTACATGAATACGGTACAAATTACAGAGCTTCGCATATCTACATAGCTAAGTATGCGATGCTCTACATACACTACAAACTAGAGCCCTAAATGTAGACCAGATTTGAGCTTCTCTGACCCACACAGGTGCGTCTCAAAATCAACAAATACGATAAAAAGGCAAGATCCACGCGTCACCCAGACAACTGGGGTACGGCGATATTTGCACAGCATTATGCACCCCCCCCCCAGTTAACTAGCGCACATTAGGCACAAAGCAGAACTCTATATACACCTTGCTATGTTGACATAAGAGGCCTCAGACTCACCACACACCACAACCTGGTATAGCAAAACATCTCAGTACTAGGATAGGTAAAACATGAAGAGAATAGATCCTACGTTTTCTTTTTTCTTTTCTTTTAATCACTGAAAAATTGAATCTTAGGTATTTAGGAGTTTTAAGAGGCAGGCAAAAATACACCCCCAGCTCTAATGAAAGCAGTGAAAGAGAAGAAAGTGCTTTAAAGCCTTTGGAGCCCTAGTGGTCCGCCCTGGGGAGGAGAAACCCTGGCGGGCTGGCAAAGTCGACTTTCATGCATGGCAGTGAAGACATGGGTGCATGCCGGAAGCATGGAGGGAGGGAGAGAGGAGAAAGAAAGAGTGGGAGGGAGGGGGGGAGGTAAACACATTTCAACTCTCTCTCCCTCTCTCTTTCAAACTATTCCGTGCCCTGTTCCACCTCTTCTTCCTCTCCTCTAACCACCCTATCAGAGAGAGAGAGAGAGAGAGAGAGAGAGAGAGAGAGAGAGAGAGAGAGAGAGAGAGAGAGAGAGAGAGAGAGAGAGAGTTTAGAGAGTGTACAAGCGCGATAGGTGGATTTCCTGGCAGAAGTAAAGCTTGGAAAGCGGATTTAGTGAGGCGTCAAAATATGACACAGATAGTATAGAGGAAACACACACACATACACACACACACACACACTCACACACAACACACACACAGACACAGACACAAACATGTTTTCGTTATCACAACAAAGTAAGGCGTGTGCTAGATCTGCTCAGAATTAATTAATCACATTCTAAAATATCAAAGACGAAAACAACTTTTCGTGTTGGCTGAAGATCAACTCCAACATTAATTCACAAAGAAAAAATAAATGCTCGCCAATTTCCCTTCCAGCTGACTGGAAAAACAAGGCTGTTTCATTTCATCTAAAGTACCGAATGAGGTTCCCGTAGCCCTGAATTTACAAGACAAAGTAGTTTTACTCAAGCAGCCCCGAAGTTCCCATGGTGGAACTGCTCCCTCCCAGCCAGACACTGGAGAAACTGTCTTTCTCCGATATCAGATGTTTCAGTCAGGGAGGAAAGTCCTTAGGGACGCCAGGCCCTTAAAGGAAACATGAAGAAGAAAAAAAAAGGACAACAGAGAAAGAGAAGAAAAGGTGGCGATTTTAAGGATTTTTAAGCGAGAAAACCTGCCTTTTACAAGGGTCAGGTCGAACTTGCTAGGAGAGCAAGATAAGGTAAAAAGTCCCAGAGTTTAGCGGTGGTGGGAAAGACACCGAAGCCACAACTGTCCATGCATAGAGTTGCCGACGGTGATACAATGAGCGGTCCTACGACGCACTGGCTTGAGCGGTATTGTGTGTGCCAGCTAATGGCTGGGGCAGAGGAGCTTCCAGTTTACGGGAGCAGAAACTGAAGTAATATCCACAAAAGAATGAGACAGGGACGTGGCTCAGGGTAAGTGGGTCAGGTTTTGAGGACAGAGAGAGAGAGAGAGAGAGAGAGAGAGAGAGAGAGAGAGAGAGAGAGAGAGAGAGAGAGAGAGAGAGAGAGAGAGAGAGATCCGTCACAGGTCACCTCAACCGAGGCTCTTCTTCGTTGTCAACCACAGGAAACACCAAACGAGGCTGTTGTGCTCGACCAAATCTGAATAATCTTCTCTGTCACCTGTTCTATCCCAGTGACTACATGTATATGATCAGACTGTTCTCCCGGACTAAACAAACTTAACGCGGGCAGTTACCATTCTGTCACTGGCCTATCAACCCTCACAACTCCTTCTCCGCCTTCTCTCAGGCCTCTATATTTCCACTCCCCTCCCTCCCCTCATCCTAGCCAAAGTGTGGGCGGTCATATATTTTTTTTTTCTTCCCTTGGCATAATTCACGAGTGCCTATTAAGTGCCCTCCTTCTCCGTCGTCCATTAGAGGCTGCCTCCTATTTTTGCCCTGGAGGAGGGAGTAGGGGAAAGGGGGCTCTTCTGAAACTTACCGGGCTCAACTGGTGAACCATGGCCGGGTGTGCAGAGGGGTAGTTTGAGCACAGATTTTGCCTCTATACCCCCTCCTCCCACCAATATCTGACAACAGTCACGCATCCAGCATCTCTCAGCAGCGGTACACAAAGTCTCACATCCACACCGCCTCCATCAAGACACTACGCCATGATGGCAGTGCTAACCACCCCCCACACCTTACTCGCGTATCGTACCAACACGTGTAATCACCCCAGCATGTGGTACTACCCCAAACTCGTCCTGTCCACTACACTTATGGCGTTGCTCCGATACTGCACCATCTAGACATGGTGCTCTCCTTGGTAGAACCCTATCCCGGTTCTCTCCTAGCCTCGTCCTAGAGAACCTCCTTAATTACTGTCATCCCGTATCACTACCACCTTCCTGGAGATGTAGTGTTCAATAATCTTGTGGGGAGAGAGAGAGAGAGAGAGAGAGAGAGAGAGAGAGAGAGAGAGAGAGAGAGAGAGAGAGAGAGAGAGAGAGAGAGAGAGAGAGAGAGAGACTTCGAATGGCGGTAAATGTCTTCGGCCCGTTGAAGCTCTCGTCTGTAACAGGTTGCTGATGGGCCGCTGTGCTTCAAAAATACTTTGGGGGAGCGCGCGCGGCAGTTTTCGGAAAAGTGCTACGAGCCAAACTTTATTTCTGACGGATGCCACAAATCAAGGAGCGCATTAATAACGCCCCCCCCCCCCACCCCTCGAAAAGCCATCAACCACAGAACGCTGTTCTTGCCGTTCGAAGGGTCAGGTCTCTCCGTTTTGCACGGAGTGGAGGCGGGCGGGGGAGAGAGAGAGAGAGAGAGAGTGAGAGAGAGAGAGAGAGAGAGAGAGAGAGAGAGAGAGAGAGAGAGAGAGAGAGAGAGAGAGAGAGAGAGAGAGAGAGAGAGAGAGAGAGAGAGAGAGAATGTCCTAAATTGACCCGCTCTCTATATCCACTAAACTACTAACGAGTTGAAAGAAAGACTTCGAGTCTTACCCGAGTATAAACACCTAAATAGACCCGCTCTCTGTATCCACTAAACTACTAACGAGTTGAAAGAGAGACTTCGAGTCCTACGTGAGTATAAACAGCTTGGGCTTCCTGAAGTCCCTATATATGTTGACGAGATCAAGGTTCGTATCGAATCGTGTTCTTTCCCCTCAAGAACCTTCGACCCTCCCTCCTAATATCGCCTGCGACTCACCTTTGATCCCCTTCATCACATTCCAGACACTTTCCCCGCCCCTTCTCAAGGTTCATTGATCGTATCTTTATTGTCTATATTATCTTTCCGTTCCTGTAAAGCCTCACTCGTACCAACAGACAGATTAGAAGAAACGTGAACAGAACAATTGAAGAATGAAAGAGTAAATCTCCAAGAGGTATAGTCTCCATATATATTCGCAATAGTCCACTGTTCTTCCATATATATATATATATATATATATATATATATATATATATATATATATATATATATATATATACTAAACATAATGGCCGTTTCCCGCGTCAGTGAGGTGTCGCCAGGAAACAGTCGAAGAAGAATGGCCCATCCGCTCATATATACTTATATACATACATAAACGCCCACATACGCACATATACATATCAACATAAACATACAAACACATATGTATATTCATACTTGCTTGCCTTCATCCATTCATGTCGCTACCCCGCCCCACAGGAAACAGCATCTCTACCTCCTGCTTCAGCGGGAGTCACACGCCATATGATGGAAGGCCATGAATTGAATTTCACATAAAATCTTTCATTCTTTTTGCCTTTCATTTGTATGACGTATGTGTTTTGTGTGCCACCTCTCCTTGTCTGCCTCTTGTACACATATCCATACACTACTCTTACTCTCTCTCCCCCTCTCTCTTCTGCCCCGTGTCCACTCTAGTTTGACAAAAGCATCCCACACAGATTGTGGAATACAAATTAAACATTAACTGAACAAGGCACATTTGGTCAGACGAGTGGATTCGCCGTTATTACATTGTGTGTGTGTGTGTGTGTGTGTGTGTGTGTGTGTGTGTGTGTGTGTGTGTGTGTGTGTGAATGCTATATGTGTGTAACAGAGAGAGAGTTTTACACTCATGCTGCCCGTCTTCCTATCCTTACATAAGTACCCATGTTTAAGGTACCCATTCATCAACCAAATCGAGGGGAAGATGAACAGCTGCGTTGGCTGTGGGCCGACTGCCACGCCCAGGGCTCGAATCCTGGCAACAGTAACCACTACATCACGAGAGCTTTGTGTGTGATTACTATTTGCGTGTAACGAGGAGAGAGAGTTTTACATTTGTGTTGCCCCGTTCCTTAACCTTGTTTATATATGTACCATGTTTTTACTCCTGAGGAGAGAGAGAGAGAGAGAGAGAGAGAGAGAGAGAGAGAGAGAGAGAGAGAGAGAGAGAGAGAGAGAGAGAGAGAGAGCAGTCATCGTTCAACTGAAAGACTTAAAAAGATAAATCAAACATTATGTTAATGCTGAAAAAAAATACACGTCGGCATACGAATGTTAGAAAACGAACGTGACGCACAGCAGAAAACACAGGAACAAAGCGGACCCAAGTTCGAGTCCCGGGTCCGGCAGAGACTCACAACAAACCCAGCTGTTCGTCTTCCTTTACACGCTCATTACATTCTGAATGTTCTTGACTCATTTTCACAGTCTTCCTGTGTTAACTGGCCGATATATACATACTATTGTTTCCAGTCCCTTCAGGCCAACACACCGTGGATTCCGGGGTGATTTTTCTCTGTCCAAACCAGACGGCGGAGGCTTTCCAAGCGCTACCAGCTCTATACCCTTGTATGAGTAGGTATTATGTGTGTGTGTGTGTGTGTGTGTGTGTGTGTGTGTGTGTGTGTGTGTGTGTGAGAGAGAGAGAGAGAGAGAGAGAGAGAGAGAGAGAGAGAGAGAGAGAGAGAGAGAGAGAGAGAGAGAGAGAGAGAGAGAGAGAGAGAGAGAGAGAGAGTTTCAGAGAACTTCGAGGGCGTCTAATGCTGTGTTAGGGCGTGTTGTATAGTTATCTTGGGGGTGTATCGTCCACTCATCTTTGGGGCTGGCGGACAAATGAATATATATATATATATATATATATATATATATATATATATATATATATATATATATATATATATATATATATATATCACCTATTCTTTCTGTTTCTTTTTCTCACGACTGAAATTCTACGAATTCAATTCCGACCGTGTCGTACACCATTAGACACTGGCCGAGCTAATGCACAGCGTCTCTCTCAGAGCTGTTAGTCAGTGAGGTACATGTGTACCACGATCAGCGGCCCCCAGGAGCCTTACAGCTGAGCATCAGCGTTAATAACAACATCTATAATTACCGGATTACTGAATTAACTGCCGTCAAAGGCTATATAAATATACAGAGACAATAGGCAATATGAGCGAGCTTAAAAAAAGTGGGAGGGGAGTTTCTTTTTTATACTTTTTAACACAAACACTGATATTGTAGGCTACTGATTACTGGTGTGTGTGTGTGTGAGTGTGTGTGTGTGTGTGTGTGTGTGTGTGTGTATGTTACGGCTTGAGTTTTACATACGTGTTGCTCCGTCTATCAACCTTGCATACATGTACCACGCCCTTTACACGACCCCAGCCTAAGCCATGTACTCATTTATCTACCATCCCTAAGGGAGGGATGAACACCTGGGATGACTGCAGGCTGACTGTCGCGCCCGGGATGCGAGCCCATGCGGGCGTGGCGACTCGTGGTCGGTAACGCTAACCACAACACCACGACGAGGTCATTATGGCTGGAGGAGTTGGAATGACTGTTTCCCAACCTGCCAACGACGACGCTTCCCTTGCCAGCGCCATCCCACATTCCAGTTGCTCTCTCTCTCTCTCTCTCTCTCTCTCTCTCTCTCTCTCTCTCTCTCTCTCTCTCTCTCTCTCTCTCTCTCTCTCCACCTCGATAATCCAGGGGTAATTAATTATAGTGCCTGCTTGTGGTACAATGGCGTAACCAGAGAGGTAATTCCATCAGAGGCTCTCAGTGTGTCATAATTACCTGTTTGTATAGTACGGGGAGGGAGTTGGCAATTCTGGGGCTCCATTCCAAGTAGGAATGTATGTATGTATGTATGTAAGTATGTATGTATGTATGTATGTATGTATATATGTATGTATATATATATATATATATATATATATATATATATATATATATATATATATATATATATATATATAAAACAACCCCATGACCCTTTTAATGGGGCTCCTACAGCTATAGGTTATGGTACAATCAGAAGCAGTGACATGGACTCACCATCGTCAACAGATGATAACAAAGCCACGCTGAATGTGACACTCTGTTCATCTGTAACCACAAACAGCCTGAGTCGGATAAGTTATATATATATATATATATATATATATATATATATATATATATATATATATATATATATATATAGAGTGCGTGTGTTTGTGTGTTTTCGCAGGCAGGAGTGCCTCGTCTCCACTCTCTCCTACCCCCGGCAAGTGTGGCGGGGGAAGGAGGGAGCCAGCTGGTGGAGGCGGTGATGGCGGTGGCGGCCGGTTCCTGTAGTGGTGGCCGGGGTATTACTGTGGCATCCGGCATTACTGTCGTGTTATCAAAGGGTTGGCCATGATGGGCGGCATCAATACTGTGCACCTGTCGTCCCCAAGAACGCCAGTATTGACCGGACTCACCGCCCGCCGCCCACCACCAAGCGGCAGTTCTTCACAAGTTTCCCCCAGTGTCGCCCTCTGCCGGCCTCGACCCTCTGTTACACTTTCTCAAATCTCACACACTCGATTTTCCTCCAAAGAATCTCACCGAACTTATGATGGCTGTGGTCCACTCGCGTGAGGCGGCGAGGGCGACGAGGTAGCCGCTGCTCCACACCGGAGGTGTTCAGGACGTTCAAGTTTGTGCAGCAAGCGAGGCGAGGCAATGCTACTACACCCGAGGGGTGGGTATGTTGAACTGTGTGTTGTTAGGGGGGACAGAGGGAGGGTTGTGATATCCTGTAGGTACACTGAGGCAGGCTTGAGCACACACACACACACACACACACACACACACACACACACACACACACACACACACACACACACACACACACCAACATGAAGGCCTACCTGCAGAGGAACCACTACCGAGGTGAGAACTGTCAGATACTCAGGGAAAAGGTCATGAGGAACAAATTTCTGAGACTTCCACAAGAAAGTAAGGAGAGGAAATGGGTGGATCGTGTGTTACCACAAGCTTCTGACACTATCCATTTTCTCTCTTACATGATTACACTCTTATCTTTACCTTTATTCCTACTATCTCTACTGATCACTACTTCTACATGTCAGAATTCGTTAAAAACTTTTTCTTCTCCACTTCAACCTATACGTGACTGGCGGGTGCTAATATCTTTCATAAACACGAAAGCTGTTCTTATATGCAATTACGACATTGTTCTGGAAGGCACACGCTCATCATCAAAGTAACCCACCAAATTACACAACTCCTCCTGTGATTCAGCAAACTAAACAGCACCATCTGTATACAATGCACGGCGTGGTCTCCATTCTGTTCCGTCATAGTTTACCTCAGGCAAGCAATCACTCAACCTCCCTCTCACCTTACGTAATTCCCGGTCCACACAAAACACAAAAACCTTGCGACACTCCCTTGCTTTGACGGACTCCTAAACTGAATTAAAAGCAATCATTCATTACATTATTAACTAACATGGAAGCGCAATTTCTGCCACATAAACTCTTAACTTCAAGAAATTCAAATAGTCTGTTCCGTCACTGGTGCCTGGAAGAAGGCAAACATCGAGGTCTTCTCCATGTCATCCATGTAACTGGAAGCCTCTCTAAGAAAAGCATGATTCGTCTGGAAATCATCCAGCGTCACCACGAACACACCAGAGGACACAAACAACCACGACCAGTGACTGGCAACATCCAGTAGAGATGGGTTCCACGTCTAACATTCTCCAGCTCATTCACAAACACTAAATTTACTGGCACTCGACATACTTAACGATGCAACTCGGGGTTCGTAATCTCTGCAGTTGTGAGGAACACTTCTCTTCACGGCTAACTAAAGTTTCATAAACGAACACTCAACTGAGAAACATGGAGCTAATCCCTCCTCCCCCGTCCCGTGACTGAGGAGCCATCAAGACTTTGCACGGCTTGAAACTTACAGATACAGAGGGAACGTACTCACTGTTCCATAGAGATTAGCAGCTCGTACGAGGAACGACGGAGGACACAAGCTACAATAGCAGACCAATGGGAGGGGAGGGGAACTTGTGCCCCTGACCACACTTGACGCCCCAGGCCTAATTTACATGAGAACAAGGCAGCGCCTCGGGCGCCCTCCGGGGAAATGAGAACAATCAAAGGCCCAAGGAATTAACCATTGTACCTTCTGCATGTAATCGTGTGCCTTATTGTGGTCGCTTCTCCTAAATCCGCAATTACCAAGCCATCTGAAGCAACCTGCGTGATCAAATGTCGCCTCTCTCAGAACTGGATAGGATCCCTTAGATCTCTTTTCTACTATACAGAACATTGCACGCGTCACCTGAAATCACCGATGTAATTCACCGTAGTTCGAAGAAGGACTGTACAATGCTGATGATTTAGCATCAAATGCCATTAGGGCGACCGCAACTTCCATGGGTTGGGGGGAGAGACAGATCATGACCCCGTCACGACCTCGTGATGCCAAGCATAACACCAGTAGATCTTGCCTGTACCGCTGACCGCCGCTCATGAGGAAGGAAGACCAAGACTGAACAAAGCTTGCTGCTCGAGAGAGCCGTGTCACCAGCGTGGTGGGAATCAGGTGCTGAGGCGGTGAGGGTGAGAACAGCCATCATCCTGCCTGGTTCCGACACATCATTTGCTTGGGGTCACCTTGGACATGATGGGTAAACACACATGTTTACATATGTTGCACATATTCTGTCTCGCGTATAACTTCCGATGGTTTCGGTGATCTGCTACTCGTACAGCTCAGTCTGTGACCTTACAGTAATTCACGTATACCTTCCCATTGTTTCGGAGGGCCTTCTACCCCTACGGCTCGGTCTGTGAACTAAAATTTACCTTACGTATAACATACGTTGGTTTCGGAGGGTCTTCTACCCCTACGGCTCGGTCTGTGAACTTTACCTTACGTACAACACACGCTGGTTTTGGAGGGTCTCCTATCCGCACAACTCGGCCTAGTACATGTAATGTTGTTCGTCTGTTCAGCTAGGCTGTCCGATGCCGCAGTTTGAGAGTACAGTAACCACCAGAGCCTAGCTAGTCACATACACTTTCCAGGTACTTATGGAAGCTTCCTTTGTCCGAAATGACTACAGGCACATCAGACAGTTTTGGGTACCAGGTGTTTACAGTGTTTTCTCTTACAGTGCTTAATGCATCCCTGTGTTGTGCAGGTATCATTCTACCGAGTCTTCAGTGCCTGCTGTGCAAACAGGGATCTGTCATCGAGTGCAAGTTGGGAGCAAGGTCCTTCATGATTTCCCAAGCTTAAATCATGATACATCTTTCCCATCAGCGCTCTCGAGACTACAGCCTCGCTATTTCCTGTCATTCACAGTAGTTCCAATTTCGAACAATGTAAATGCGAGTCATGAGATACCTTTGCACACTTTCTAACTCTGCAGTTTCGCCCACACCTGAATGATGATATTAACACGAAAGAACATTCCAGTGGGGGAGTGCATTAAGCTTAAAGAGAGTCATTTCTCTTGTCTTGAAGTTGCGTCAAGTCCAACCCACCATCATTTTTCTGAAGAGGTAAATGTTGCTCAGCTGTATTAGTTAACTAAAGTTAAGGTTATCATACACCATCACTCTGAGGTCTTCTGCATTCGTTTTGCGATAAATAATGGTGCTCGGTGCTAATCTGTACTTTCATCTCTTCAAACTTCCCAATGAGACGTAAAATCCGAAAAAGTTATCACGAACGTGGAGCCACAGCCATCACCGACATAACCTTGCACGACTTGCGTGTTATACTTTGGGTATAAACACCACAAAATCGCTATATAATAACCACCGGCAAACAAATATAAAATAAAAACAATATAATCACATGTACAGGAGGGAGGGAGGGAAGGAGGAAGTCAGGTGTCTACAAAACCCAACTATTTTGTTCCGTACTTCCTGCCTGCCTGGCCTTAATCCTGATCCTCAGGACTTTCTCCACCCTCACACACACACACACACACACACACACACACACACACACACACACACACACACACAAACACACACACAAACACACACACACACACACACACACACACACACATACACACACACAGACAATACCCTGACTTTCTGGTTCATTCACATTCCTCAACTTTCTAATTGGCTTCCGTTCATAGTTCAAATGCGAAGACACACTGACGCACACACACACACACACACACACACTCCTCTGACTTTCCCAACATTATCTTACTTACTGAGGCCACTTCAACCTGCTGCAGGAAAACTGTCTCTTTCCAGCCCCGCGGAGAGAGAGTTGGGGAGGAGCCTGGCAATTCAGTGGTAACCATGTGTGCGGCTGGTGGAGGAGGGGCCTGCGAGCTAGCAGGACCCCTGCAAGAGCTCTGGCATGCAGGCAGGAAGTGATTTCCTCAGCGAATGACATCTCACTCAGCGGCTGCAGCAGCAGCACCAATGCGCCATGACACAGCTCCACACCAAACCCCAACAGTAATGTTATTACGGCAGTTGATGACAAATGAATGGCTCTCAGAACACGGTGGTAGGTGGGTGAGTGAGTGAGTGAGTGAGTGTGTGTGTGTGTGTGTGTGTGTGTGTGTGTGTGTGTGTGTGTGTGTGTGTGTGTGTGTGTGTGTGTGTGTGTGTAGAAACCCCAAGACCCAATAAACCCCACCAGCCACGTCCTCTCTGAGAATGGTGGATGGAAGGAGCTAGGCACTGGTGGTGGTGGTGGTGGTAGTAGCTCAGTCCCTTGGCTCCTGGGGTATTACAATGTCAGCCGGTATTATTGGCGTTTTATCAAAGGGCTTGCAATCATGGCTGGCATCAATACCGTGCACCTGTCGTCTGTCGGGGATTAGGACAGCCGGTATTGCTGGACACACACACACACACACACACACACACACACACACACACGTCAAGGCAATTCCTTGGAGGCGAGAGGGGGAGAGGGAAGGAAGGCATCTCGGACGTCAATCTCCAATAAGGGTCCACCAGGCGTGAGATTTCCGGTAGTATGACGATGGTGATGACAAGACTTCTGACGGAAGACGCTCACTATAGGGGCATCTGATCGTCCCTTGAGCACGACTGTGCGGGCCACTCGAGTACGAAATGCACGGTTCTCAGTGCACAATGGTACGACCCTTGGATATGACTGCCTGGTCCTTGACGGTCGGGTGTAAGTCCTCGCCATCGTACCGTTGGGTAATGCCGTCAGACTTCGAGGGTTGTGCCGTCATGCTCAAGGATCGTACCTTCGTACTGAAGGTACCGTCGCGCCCAAGGCCCTGCGTGGCAAGACGAGGTTATATCCCCAACCTCCAACTAGCACGTTGCACCATGACCCAACAAGCCCTGTGTGGAAACCCCAGTATCGAAAACGGACCTCTGCTCCCTTACCCAACAGTAACACATCGACAACGTCTGAAGGTTCTGGTGATATCCGGTCTAAACTGGGGAGAACAGGGCATTCCATCTTGCATCCAAGGGCTTACGAGGTCTAATGAAATCACTAGCCGCTCTCACTGCTCACTTTGATACCATGTTTAAGAGAGGCAGATCTTAACTACCAGCAACATCTGTGATTGACGCTCAACGGAGGAAGGACTAAAGACTCGAAACAGCTTTTCAAGGCGAGGAACTGGGTCAAAGAGAATGTTCAGTGAGGTAGTTAGGAACTGGGTCATCCAGTGTTACCGAGGATTCCGAGACAGCCAGTGATGAGGGAGGTACTGAGGAACCGGGTCACCAAAGTTAAGGGAGGGACTGAACATCATATTGTACGGGGAGGGCGTTCTACGTTCGTGGGTTCCCATCTCTTGAACTTTATCAAACATCTCCTTAAACTCCCGTATGCCGTCAGCATTCTACAATTTCATCTCTTACCTTATTTCGTTCATCCATTATAGCGATGCTGTGAAAGTACTTAGTTTCCAACGAGTTTTTATTGCTTAACTCTTCACTATGACCACCATCATTTCCGGAAATACAACAGTAAAGTAAATTCATCGGAGCAATAAAAATAATCTGACAGCGTGAGATCACTGGCAACATTGACAACATGACCCATCTACACTGCATGACTCTTCCTGGGAACATAAGACTGCAATGCACACGGACACACGGTCCTTCTACAGTGTACGAAAACGTATTATCTGTACGGCACAACCGACCTTGCATGTTTACCACAACACCCTGTAACTTTATACAGGGTGTGGCTATACGGCAACGGCGGCAGCAGCAGCAGCAGCGGTCGCTAATACGTACGGCTTGCAATTAAACATACCCTATAAATACTCACGCCCCTGATATTAAACCACGCGACTTGTCATTAATCCAAACTAAAACAGGAAACAGAGTTCTTTTTCTAGATCGGCATTAGTAGTCCACCAATCAAAGTGGTAGTTCAACCAGACAGTAACGAGGTGCAGAGATAGACTGGACAACGTGAGGAAGGTGTTTAACTGGAGGCTGTCTGGAGCAGCCAGCCACCCATTTAGTCTTCCTCTCCTCCCTGACTAAACTCATGATTTCCCCCAGCAACATCCAACTCGCACCGGGCCATTTCCACGTTGTTTAAGAGCAGCTAACATGTGAACTCCGGATATATATGTACACGGTGTGTCCACATATATATATACACATATGTATGCTCTGTACTCCAATTAGGTCGAGAGACTTTATGTAGCATATAAATAGTTTGGATAACTGTCACAGAAGTATATCGTCCATGTATTGGGCGATAAATACGACTGCTATTCAATGAAATTCTATTTAGGGATGATGAATTTATCCCCTTTTGACTGTCAGCGCCTAAGGGAGATTATTCTTCCACACGCGAGGCGCAACGCTTGGGGTGGAGGTTAGTGGAGTGCACGTCTGGTGGAGAGGGCGTCAGTGGAGTCGCCATCCACAAAAATGACCTGACCTGGGGTTAGCGTGTGGTGGTGAAGAGGGCGTTAACAACACACAGACCTCAGGCCTTCATATATACCAAACTCCCTTTCATTTCTCCCCCGCATTCCCTCCCTCCCTCTTTCCTTACTCCCGTCCTTTACTTAAACCCCTTTCCTCTTATCCAGGTGAGAGCGGTGAGCGACAAAGGATCCTGAATAACATGACTGCATCAGAGTCAGCCTCACATACACACACACACACACATCAATAAATACTTCATAACCTCCTCACCCCAGCATGTGTTAATCCGACCGGATTCACCTGTTCAACACACTGCTACACGCCAAGGTCAAAATACTGGCATGTCGAACCTAGAAAAATAAAATAAATGAATGCAATAAATATATAGCACGACTCGAGAACAATAAGAAAAAAAAAAAACAGTATGAGTAAATGAAGTTCCCTTTGTGTTGTATTTAACAAAAATGTAGCCTGATTATCTTTGTTGACCGAGAGGCTGGGCTGCATCCACTCGTTATTTACGAAACATAGTCTCAGACACACATGCACTATGAACAAACATCACAGTCCGTCCTACTGAGAGAAGGAGGGTTCACAGTTGCCTGCTGGGAGTGGGTTGGGCTTCATTCAGGGCCTGCGGCGAGAGACGAGGCTGGCAGAGTAACCTGAACGGATAGCTTTGCATAATCTGCTTTTTACTGAACAGTTTCCTCCACAGATAATCATCTTAAGACCACAGGCAACCCCGTCATGGAGGAAAGTCATGTCTCATGTCATCTGTCGTCTTCATGTGACGTATCCTTCCACGTTTCCCTCCGTAAAAGGACATGGCCATAGCAACCCCCCACCCACCAATCTTCCACAAAGTGCGGACGAAAATCAAACGATTTCCGAATGATTTACCATGATCATACAGCACATCAGACACTGGAAAAACTCTATAAAATGTCTCGACAAAAGGGACATTTTTCCTATAAGCCAAGAAGGTAAGAATAGAACTAATCATATTTCAATTTTTTTCATACCGTCCTACAATGTACGATGAATATCCCATAAGCTAAATATAAAGAAAATTAATCAACAAATGAAAGCACTTCCAGGGAGCCTATGTCAATTAGTCCACAACGGAACACAATGACTTCTGTGTTTCTCGGTACTGGTTGTTGAAGAGCGGCTCCCCTCACCCCCATCTCCCCCCTCCGGTCTGTAGACGACCCATCTCCCCTCCCCTCTCGCTCTGCAGACGACCCAACCCTTCCCCTCTCACTCTCCTTGCTGTGCTGACGATCTACCATCCTCCCCCTCGCTCCGAAGATGACGACCCACCCACCCTCCCTCCTTCTCCCTTACTCCTCGCACCGCAGACGGAGACTACAACGAGAGACGGTGATCTGGTGAGAAAAAAGGTGGGGGAAGTACAGAAGGCCTTCGGCTTGAGACTCTTAAGTCGGCAGAGCTCCCCCAGCAGCTGTCAGCATCATGGAAGGCCCAACATGTGAGTGTACACTTCTCTCGAACACAAGGATGAAATAGCAATTTGGATGCTTTCAAATGTGTGTGATTACTATTTGTATCCTACGGGAGACGGAGTTTTACAGTACTAGTGCTGTCCCGTCTCATAATGTATATATGTATCACGTCTTAACTCCTATCTATGTATACACACACCCCCAGCCTAAGCCAGGTGGTAGGCACGTAAGACGGTAGAAGCCCCTGGACGTCGAGCACGCTGACATTTTATCAAAAGGCTGACAATGAAGGTCGGCATCAATAGTGAGCAGCTGTCGTATAGCGAAGATTAGGAGGGAGGTATTGGCCGGACACACACACACACACACAAACCCGGCCAAGCCACCGGCCAATTCCTGACGACAACTTTTCTCCTCGTCTTTTTCAGCCAGCGTCGTTCCTTTGTTGCACTTTCTCAATTTTTACACTCGAGTTTCCTCAAAAGAATTTTTCCAATCGTATGACGGCTGTGTCTGCCCTGGTAAGACAAGGAAGCTCTCACGGTGGGATGACACTAACCAGACGAGTGCCGAAGGGGCCAAGTTTTCGCTTGCAAGCCCAGGTAATCATCAGCCCGTGAGTGCCACTTCCAGCGTGTGTACAACGGGCTTGAGGTGGACCTCTGCCGCCACGGGATGGCAGGCTACAGTATAGTAAACAAAGAGGACCCAAGTTCCATCAGTCAAATCATGTTCCGATTTTGAGAAAATATTTTCCATTCTCGGTGGTGAGGAAAATTTGAGTATCACATCTAATTGGACTCTGTAATTTACGTCACACTGGTCCGGAAGAAATTTAAGTCTATTTAAACGTTGAAGCGAATTCCATGCCAATGGGCCAACTGACAAACGTTTTACCTTTTATGTACAGAGCAGACTACCTACAACTACCATTAGAGCCTCAGTATATGCTGGCACAACGTTTTCTCACTATATAACCTATAACGTTACCGAGGCCCACCAGTCCCTGGACCTTTTTTGTGCACACTGTATCCCCAATAGCGCCACCACCCACGACGGGATGAATGGGAGGAGTGTACAATGAATCAGTCACCCTAGCGGCAAAAATCAGTCCAATCAACGTGATAGCCCGTCTACATGACTGGGAAAGCTGGCATCCCTTGCCCAGTGGAACTCTCCACCTCGGCTGGTGCTCAGACTTTTCTCAAAGTTGTCCAACTACGTATAACTTCTAAATCTCACCTACACACTGGATTACTCCCTTGTGGATTCATAAGTCATCATGCGGGAGGTAACCATGCATTCCCCCATGCGTACTCCTCCCAATCACATCCCTCCCCTTCCCTGCGGATTGCGTCCATACACCTTCCATTTCTGCCCCGGTGCCAATTTAATGTCCTCATTCCACCACCGATCAACTTAACGCATGACAACCTGCACGGCCAAATGCCTCCCTCAATACTGCATGATGGACGATGCTGCGTCCCAGCGTGCTGTACCCTGGACGAGCTCTCTCTCTCACGCAGTCAGTCAGACCTCCCAACCGTTCTAACCGCAAGCGACATTCCAGTCCGTCATGGTTAACATGGCCCGCAAATCGAAAATGTCTCCGATACGAGTCATAAAATATTCATCAACATCTTCCACGGCCACTGAGAGCACGGCCCGCAATTTCCTTCTGATAATAAATATGCATTACGTGGAGGCAGCAGATCTTGGCCGCTCCCCCGCTCGTTGGCCGCAGCCCCTTCGGGTGAAGATGTGACCGTGACACAGATCAGTGCGTCAGGGAACCGGGGTTTCGGGGTGTATAGATAGATGATGGATAGACAGACTGATAGGTAAATAGGTAGAGAGACTGATAGATAGCTACATAGGTAAACATACAGACAGACTGATACAAAGATAGATATAAAGATAGATATATGGGCGTTACCGGAATCCGCCTTGCATGTTACCGCACGCTTCGTAACCGGGTAGATATGGGGGTATGCGTGCAGGGATGGCCTCAGCCTAAGGTCGGGTGCAGGAGTAACACACACCAGAATGCACAGTGTAGAAATTCTGCATCATCACTACCTAACAACACGACGGAATACCTTCGTACGTACATCACTACATTTCGCTATAGAATACGGTCTTTCACATTCATCACTACAATGCAGACTAAACGATGTTTCTTCACTTTAAACAATACAAAACACTTCTTGTGTATCCGAATGTACCTGTTTTACACGGGTCAACAGCTGCTGCACAGCATCTTTTGGCCATGATTCTGCACACCACAACAGTACCTACATACCAGGTCATCCTGGTAGGATGGAATGTCGGACTACCATCTCCAAAGAACGTAATCAAAAAGGTAAAATCACCCGTAACACGGTCCAAGCAAATGGAACAATAGCTGGCAGAATAAGAGAGATCCACTTTCTCGAGATAAACTGTGTCCAATCCATGCTTATGGGGAGTACACAGACGAGCAAGCACAGACGCAACTTGAGGCGACACAGATCTCCTGGAAATGATTCTACATTTATTCACAAAACCCGAGTTTCGATGACATACAGAAATTACATAGGAATACAACCGACTAAATCCTACAAGACTGACGTGACCCTCTGTAGAGGAGGCAAGACGGGGTGCTAAGTGGTCGTCCTTCCTTTAAAGTCGTCCAAAGCCTCCAACAATTGGCTCTCTGTTTCCCCTGTGGTATTTCTCCTGCCCCTCTGGCATATCCTCGCACACACACACACACACACACACACGACGCAGGCTCCACTTTATTTTCAACTCTGCAACTGATACCCTTTCATAATTTCGATGCGAAGACCTCCCACATGAAAAATTCTCAGAACGGTCAGTCAGACTGACGCACGAGGCCCGTGCCAGGCATAGACCAGGCACAGCTTTAAAACAACAGCAACGACGACAACAACGAACACCACCTCCACACAGGTTCTACTCATAATTACCATCGTTATTCACCTCATTCGGCCCACTTCGACTTGACATCCCACACCTCCCCAAGTCTGATATGATTTTACGCGGCCGAAGTCGACCAGCTTAGTAGAAACATGCGGCCTATGTCTGCATGGTGTCATGTGTGTATTTCAGTGCACAGATAAACTAGTATTGACCGGTATATACGGTCAATACCAAACTCAAACATAAATTCCAAATTCTGAGAGGTTAGAAAAAAAAAAAAATCCAACTAAACCTCTTTTCCTTCCCTTTCAAAACGTTCACATATGCATAACATTACTTTTCTCTTTCATTTAGGAGGAAAATACGAGCCTGCGAGATCATTAACGGAGTTTCATCAAAGGGTCAGCAATCATGGGCGACATCAATACTGTGCGGCTTTCATCCCGCCGGGGGCCAGGGCGTCGACACCGGGGCTGCCTGCACTCACCACCCCAACACCACCGTTCGACGACGACGACCCGAGCGCCCGTAGTGTCGACTAACTCTCACCACCTGACGCCGTCCATCTGAACGATGGCTTTAACAACGCCCAACACAGGATAGCTCCAGACAAAGGTGTTCCCAAGAGCCAATCCCTTACCAGCGTCGACTAGTGCCTCATCTAAACAGTCTAGAATCAAATTTTTCCCTTCCATGGTTGTTTTTACTGTCGTTCAAAAGCCGCGTCTGCTCATACCCGGCGGCAAGAGTCGAGGAGATGACACACACTGCTAAAACGCTCGATACTTATATCAGTATGGCAGGAAAAAGTAAGAATACTTAACATTTACTACTTTTCTTTTTCTTTCAAACTATTCGCCATTTCCCGCATTAGCGAGGTAGCGTTAAGAACAGAGGACTGGGCCTTTGAGGGAATACCCTCACCTGGCCCAATTCTCTGTTCCTTCTTTTGGAAAATTAAAAAAAAAACGAGAGGGGAGGATTTCCAGCCCCCCGCTCCCTCCCCTTTTAGTCGCCTTCTACGTCACGCAGGTAATACCCTCAGTATGATCACAGCAACCATCATCACCCACCAGAACAAACGGATTCTTCACACACACACACACACACACACACACACACACACACACACACACACACACACACGGCGCATCATACTTCACCCCCCCCAACGACTCCGTGCCATCAAAACCGTCGCCATTCTGAATAGAAACATCAGCGCGCATTGTGGCTACATGACACACACATGAAAAATCCCTGGAATACATATCATCAAAAACCCATCACCAGGAGATCCGGACGGCCTCCGAGAGAGAGAGAGAAAACCTGCCTCGCAATCTGCTTATAACAACATACATTAAGCCAGTACCGACCCATCACCCGGCCCTCACTTCCCACCACCACCACACACACCCTTGGCTGCTCCAGGCCGACGTAAGACCCAGACCTAACCACAGGTTACAGGTCTACCGTGCGTGGAATTGGGGTGTAGTTAAGGGCACGCCACTGTGCTCAGGTCCCCTATATACACTCACACTCCCTCGTGGATGTTTGGGACACAATTTGGACTTGGTCAGACGAGACTTTCCTCTGTACGTTACCTACAATCATAGTAACTTTGGGAAAGCAATGTAATATCATCAGTAACAGTAACGATAATAATAATAATAATAATAATAATAATAATAATAATAATAATAATAATAATGATAATAATAATAATAATAATAATAATAATAATAATAATAATAATAATAATATTGATAATAATAATAATAATAACAATAATAAAATAATAATAATAATAATTATAATAATAACGGCCCAAAACCCGAGTAGAATATTTAACAGAAAAGTATTCTTAAACAGAAGATTCTACAGAACCTAACAGTTGCCTACAACCATAGTTATGTCTGTAAACTGTGAGAACGTCTTCTGTACAGTGCAGCACAGTAGACCATGTGGTACAACGTAGCCAGTTAAACACCACACATACCAACACAAATGGCCCACACCTAAACAAAGAACCGTAATGTCCACACAATTTACTCTCCAAATACCAAACAATTCAATCAAAAGTAACAACAGTAAGGCAAGTCATACAGAGGACAGTAATTACACAATATTAATCACAGAAGATTCATTACCTGTGGAGGATGACACAGAGAGAGGAGTCCACCGGGGTGATGTCTTTCCTGGGGACGTCTCCGTCGCCGACGCCCTCACCAACCGGTCGGGTGTTCTTAGCTCCCCCTGCGACGTCACTCCCTAGTTTTCCCTCTATCGTGGACACGACACCACGACTTTCCTTCTTTACTTTCCTCGACTTTCTACTTGATTTTCCCTCAACACTTTCATCTGAAGACTCACTGAAACACGGGCCACTTGGGTTTCCATCATTCACCTCACTGAGGCCATCTCGAACTGGCTTCTGGGCTGGTTTACCCTCGTCTCGGCCAGGTGAAGGCGACTTTCTTCGTCTGAGGTCTATAACCTCTTCTGGGCACTCAGGCGTGGGGTCGTGTGGGCACGTGGGCGTAGGGGCACGTGGGAATGAAGGTGTACGGTTCAGTGAGCGTGGTGGCGTGTGGTGCTGTGGGAGTGGGGGCGTTTGGTTCTGTGGGCGTGAAGGCGCGTGCTTTGGTGGGCGTGGGGGAGTGTGGTTCAGTGTGCGTGAAGCAGTGTGGTTCAGTGGGCGTGGAGACGTGTGGTTCTGGGGGCGTGAGGAGGAGCGGCTCAGTGGGCGTGGAGACTTGTGGTTCTGGGGGCGTGCGGGGGAGCAGTTCAGCAGACGTGGAGGCGTGTGGTTATGTGGAGGTGGAGGAGCGCGTTTCAGGGAAGGGAAGAAATCTGCGGTTTGGAGGGAATGGAGGGGCGTGGATCAGGGAGCATGAGGGCGTGCAGCGACCATCGCCAACACTGGTTAGACTCGGCGTAAGGACACGCAAGGCCATTCTGACACAAGAACTCTTGATCGCTAGACGTGTTCCTATGTCAAATTGTACCACTCCAAGTCCCCACGGGTATAGAGGGACACCCTGCGTTCTTCTCCCGCAAACTTCATCATAAACCAACGGGTTCGTCCCTCACGAACACTAACACAAGTCTATATGTTCAACAACAGTGCACACAAGATGACTGGGACTTAATCTTCCTGAAACGTTCTTGTGGCAAAAGATACAAATACATGTGAGGTACATTTCCGAAGTACTCTCTCTCTTTCGGATGCGCGTGTGGTTGCTAAACTTGAAGGTCTATAAACTGACAGTGTGCGAGTCAGTCTTTTCCAAACACACATCAGTTACATCACAGTCTGTTTCCCGCTGCGTGAGGATCGACCTGAGCCAACCAACGGGTCACGTCTGTACCAATGAACAGCGACCAGGCTGGGCAATCTCATCCCTAGGGTTCTAAATAACTGTCAGCGTTTCCTTTCATATCCTGGGATTACGTGAGGTCTAGAGCACCATCGCTCCAACTCTTCGCGAAGGGACTCAGTTCTTAGATATTTTTCCTAAAAAAAACCAGAAAGTATAGGAATATTCTAATTTTTCTACAAGAAAGAGCATACACCAGTATCGCGGCTAATTACACGCCTTACCCTATAAAAAAAATATGATGCCTTAAAAAAAATGTTTTTCAACCTCTTTAATCGATTCCATAGAGACACGGTTAAAACTACAGTACCTCAAAGCATTAGTTAGTGAGCCACAGGGAATAACCCGGGCAGCGACATCTAGCTGGGTAACTCAGAAGTAACCATGTACAGTAACGAGACCGGGTCATTCACCCGTAATCACTTGGTCAGTAGAGTGGATGGGGCTTGGATTCGGGGGCCGGTGACGCCTCCCGTAGCACAAGGCTAAGTACAGACTATCCAATTACTAAGAAAGTAACTGAGGACGATACAATGTCGTACACCAGCTCGACAACAGAGGCTACTGAACGTTTACAGATACGTTTTGTTTTGGGTGTGTGTGTGTGTGTGTGTGTGTGTGTGTGTGTGTGAGGCAACGAATCCGCCAGAACCCATCGTCGCCAATGTGGTGGATGAAAGACGGAACCAGGCGACGGAGGTGGCGGCGGTGTTTGGTAGCGACGTCCACTCCCTTGTTCAGCCACCATGATTGGCGTATTATCAACGAGGTAGCAATCACGGCCAACGTCAGTAGAGCACAGCTGCCGGCTGACCAAGAGATCCGGGCGTCAAGTATTGCCTAGACACACACACACACACACACACACACACACAATTCTGGTAAGGTTCCTTACTCTGCCAGCGTCGAGTCCCCTGTTGTCCCCCGTTGCAATGTCTCAAGCTTTACACTCGAGTTTTCTCCAAAAGAATTTTTCTCAGTCGGATGAGAGGGCTCGTCTGCCCATGTGGAGTTGCCAGACTCCTCACGGAAAGGCTGTAGGAGAGTTTAAACTCCACTCAGCACAGCAGTTTAAACCCTTGAGCATGATGGCCTGGACCTTTGAGCCGGTATGCTAAAGGGTTTAAGTCAAGGGCCCAGGTCACCATCATACCCAAGGGTCGTCGAGTCGTGTTTTAAGGGTCGTACAGTCGTCGTGTGCCACGGAAGGGTATAAAGGCCAAGTTTGTCTAGCAGGAGCTGCTAATATCCAGCCGTGAGTGGCAATTCCAGCTTGTGTTACTGGGCGTGATGCGCCAAAGCAGACAAGAGAGAGACAGAGTGAAACTCCAATATATCAGGGGATGATCTCTCTCTCTGCTTCCCTTCCTTTCAAACATGTTCAGATTTTTTTTGGAGGGAGAACTTCTAATCCAGGGCGAGGGAGGGAGGAAGGAAGGGAAGAAAGGAAGGAGGAGGTGGCTGAAGGAAGCGAGCGTGTGGCTTTTCCTTTCATAACTCGAAGATTGAAATATGATGAAATCCTGTTATCTGATTTCGTCGGTGGCGTCAAAAGACTCTAAGTTCTGCCGCAGCTTCGTCGTCAGTGACCACTTGATATTCCCGAAATACTGAAGTGCAGAAACTCTGAACACCACCGGTAACTCGTGCTCCTCACCTGACGATGATAGAGCTTCGCTGAGGGTGACTTTTCACTCGCGGTGTAACCACCAACAGGAGGAGCCAAGGAAGACTCATCACAGCGAGGAAACACCACCAGAGGATGTCAGAACAACCATGTTCATCGCCTGATCCTTACAGGTAAGGTCGAAGGCAAGGCCATCATACCCAAAAGATTTCGTGAAGTCGTGCTCAAGGATCATATAGACGGGCTTAAAGATCGTACTGTCGCCCTCGAAGGGTTAAAGCCCGGCAGTCTTCCTCCTCGTCTGTCATTATGAGGCATCGCAACTCAACCCACACAACCGTGTCCAATTTCTTGCCAAGAAATATGGCTGTACGAAGCTTTCTCCTTCACAATCCTGTCTCCATCTTTAAAACATTAGGAAAGTAGAATTCTAATGCCTCTTCTCCAGCGGGTAAACCCACGTCATACACCATCTTGTCTTTTGTTATTCATCCTTACCATGAACTGTTACTACAGTTGATAATCTTAAAGGTCTCCAGGTCCTCCGTTGCCTGTCCTTCCCATGTGCCCACCACCAGCACGACGTACAACGGGTAAAATTCCCTCAACACATTCATCACGGATCATCCATCAGCGACGGCAGGCAAGCAAGCAGGTCTCCTCTTACAGCTAGAATTACAAGCTGCAGACCTCACTGGGAGCTACCACCCGCCGCTACTTTTGCTGTTCCTCCTGCTGCTGCTGCTGCTATGTGGGAGGATCTACACACGTGAGTCCCTAAGGCCTGCCTTGAGTGTCCCTTCCAAGGGAGGAGTGCGTTGGGGGAGCATAGACAGATAGGTGTACAGCACCATTATCCTTCACAAAGACACCGCGGGTCCAGTGTACAAGAGGGGTATGTATCATCACCACGCCTCACCAACACAAACCAATGGCTCGCTAGGGAGACATGGGCTAAACCTTGGGTGAAGAACATGTGCTCTTTCTCACCCGTGTAGCATAATAATTGCGACTTTAAACAGCTCTACCTCTTTAACCCGTGCGCGTGCTTTAACTAACTGTTAAACTTTACTCGTTCGCGCTACCACCTACACGGCAAAGGCCAGACTCATTATGCATGACGAATGCTTACCGAAGCAGATATATTCATTCCAGGGTCCGGGGAGGCCAGGAGAGACAATTTCCCCTTGCAACATACCGTGTCTTCGAGTTATCATTGTGGATCAAGTTTGCGTCAGACGGTAAATACGGGTCAGCGATGGTCGTGGTCTGCAGCGTAAACTACACCTTACTCAAATACGGTTTTGTGAAGTGATCACTGCGTTCATAATACGAGTTGTTTGCTGGGAATCATGAAAATATCACCGTGCCACCATATTTTTCTCTGCAATTTAATGCTTAAACAACAAACTAAAATTAAAATAATGACTCTAATTTTCTTGACATAAAAGTGCTCTCAAACCTTCAAGAAAAAAAAAAAAAATGCAAGGAAGGCTCAAACTCAAGTCTGAGACGGGGGAGTTTGACAATAAAATACCGCGAGACGTTTAAGATGAGAAACTAAGAAAGAGTCTTTCACGCCACAGGTCTCACGCCATGGGTCTCGGATTCTCTCCACCGGTTACCTCCAAGTTTCATCAAGAAATCCTCAAAAGCG
>NC_092278.1:17579856-17604856 GCF_036320965.1 Panulirus ornatus
ACACGCGACAGGATACATAACCCGAGATGGTTCCCTGAAAACATTTAACGGGCCAAGCCAAGGACGACGGCGCAGCAGCGCTTCCACTGGAAGCTGCCATACTTCATCACTATATGCTTGTGGTGAGTGGAGGCTGTGGCCGCATACACACACACTCACCTGGTACAGCACCATAACTAAAGAAGGCGAAGGTCATAACTGATCCTCATCCAGTTAGGAAGTCTCGCCGGACAATTACTAAAAGCATTAGAATGAAAGGGTAAGGGTTAGACGACCTAGGTACAATGCTAGGGAAAACTAAAGAGTAGATTGTACATGGTCTTAAATGTGGCGTCTACTCAAACAGTGTCCCCGTTTACTAGGTTAAAGGTGTACAGCGACGGGTAGGACACACCAGCGTTCCTGCTTATATATTTACAGGCGTTTAAAACAAAGTTATTTCGGTATCTAGCTTAGCCTCTGAAAAATTAAACCGACGTATCATAATTACGGTCTAAGGTTTAAAAGTAAACCCTGACAGACTGTGATAAATGGATAAACGTCTAGTTCTGCAGCAGAGCATTGGCCGTTGTATTGTACCTGCTATGCTTATTCTGTGCTCTCACGGCACAAAGGATTACAAAGGCTCTGGCAGAGTGGGCCTTTGTCTGAACCCAGTGGGCAAACAGTAATAACATTAGATGTTACAAAGCTGGCTCATGAAATAAAAACAGACCTCCTATGACCCTTACACTGTAGTTCCAAGGTGCACGCGGACTCCGGAGTGGAAATCCTAGAGAACGTCAAATGTCCTCGGTCGTCACTGGAAGCAATAACATCGTCAAGAACCAATCGGTCTGCGTTTTCTTCTGTTCCAGTATCTCCCCCGTGATCACAGCCACACATTGCTCTCCCACGCACGGCGGCGGCGCGCCGTTACACGATCTCGTAATCCTGCTTCGGTCTTCTGGTCTTTATGTTTCCCATCTCTCAAGCCTCGTCATTCTTACCCTGTTTCCCTAATCATGATTTTTTTTTTTTTCTCCTCATCGCTGTGCTCGCTGAAGGACACCTCATGACCGTTTCACAAACGCCCACACACCTCTCTCCTGGCTGAGCGGGCCAGCGATTGCTCTACGAGTGTAATTTAACCCAACCGATATTCGAGTATCCCAGGTGCAGGTGTTCCGAGAACTGATGTATCGTCTTCCACACTTACGCTTTTAAGATGGTGGATCAACTTAGAGTTTGGGCAAGATTTTCCGGGCGCCAAACAGGGTTGGGAATACAGAAAATAGACTAAAATATGCAGGCCATTATCCTTGTTCCAAATGGTACTCTGCGTTGGAAGTAATTTTGCGAAATAGGTCTGAGGAGTGGAGGGGTCGCACATTCAATACACGTTGTATGAGATAAAAAAAAGAAAAAAAAAATATGGAATCTACGAACTACGGTCGGTGGAAAATATCCCAGGCAAGATACACGAGATCTCTGGGCTGGAAGGCGTGAGGCTTAGGAGCCAAAGTTGCTGCTGAGGGAAATGACTTTGAGTCGTGTAAGTCCATCATCGCGTCCGCATCTTCCACTGAACATTAGACATACGATGATGACACGTCCTCAGATCGACGTAAATGTTCTTGTGCACCTCTAAGGGATGTGTGAGCCCAACCCTCCGAGGTAAGAGGCGACTCCTTGGAATACATATACTTAGTGGAAGAACGTAAATAGTAATGCATCTGGCGATGACCGACATCAAGATACGGGTTACAGTCGGTGAGAAATTTTTCTTTTCTGAAACATTAATCTAAAAGGAACCGATATCGGAGATGGCATGCCTCAACAACAGCCCCGATATACGAATATTGCGAGAACTTCGACCTCAGTCCAGATTTACGATGAATATACATCGTACGTCGGCCGTGCAGGTGTCGTAACTCACAAGGTGCAGGTGCCCTAACACACACACACACACGGTGCAGGAGCCACAACCTGCTCGCTGTAGGTGTCATAACCCATACAATGCAGGTGCCACAATTCTCATGAAAGATGCCAAAGCACATGTAGTGCAGGTACCATAACCCATACTGAGCAAGTTGACATAACTCATAATGGAATGGGGTGGTACAACGTCATGTGATGATGCACTTGGCCTAACTCATACGGTTTCACCCGATAGTCACGGCCAGTTATTTGCTTAGCCATGTTCCAAAAGACAGTTTTCCTGGTGGGGTTATTCTCCACCTACGTCTCCTAAGGTGCATTATAAAAATAGAATGGAGGAAACCACCTCGAGGATTCCTGAAGTAACGAGAGCATGAGAAAAGGGCCTTGCTGCTGCAGTGGGTGGGAGGTGAGCGCTCGCTGCAGCAGATGGTACGAGGAAAGGGTTTACTACAGCAGCTGGTGGGAGAGGTCTTCCTGCAGCAACCGTTGGGAGGAAGGGGGGTCCATCCTGCAGCAGAAGGTCTGAGGAGCGCGCTTCCTGCAACAGCTGTTGGGAGGAGGCTGTCTTCCTGCAGCAGCTGTTGACATGCTGATACGACGCGGGGGAAAGCGCACTAGGCCAGAAATGTCAACCAATGAAGGAACACAGGGGAGAGACGACGACCTAGATAATAATGGTCGAGTGACTCAACAGGAAGCCTTGACAAGGACGAGGAACTGATATGAACCTTGAAAAAGGAGTCATGTGACTGTGGGGAGGTGTGCTTGGTACGACGGCTGGTGTGGTATGACGGTATGCGTGGTACGACAGTACGCATGGCAAATACGAGATACCAAATACATATGCACATTCCTCTGCGGGATCACGAGAACTCGAAAATGTACAGAATGTGTATCGTGTGGTGTGGCGTGGGAGGGAGGGAGGCGTGCGTGTGTGCACGTGCGTGCCATGAACGTGAGGTATGCGCGTGTGGTCACGTCCCTGCAGGGAAGATCTGATAATGATTATTGGAAACTATGTGAAAATACGTACAACGCTGGGGAGGTGTGATACGTATATGTAGACAACGGACGTAACGTAAGGTAACGTACGTACGACTTCACGTACGAATGGTCTTTTAAGAACCAGGTTCTTGACTGGGTTAAACCATCAGGCGTCATAATCGTCGTGACTCCACAAGATCTGGGTCTTGTGCTCCCTTGACCAGCAACACAACACAACCCAGCCAACCAACGCGCAACACAAGAGCACCGCAACACCACCACAAGCTCCCCCCCCAAAAAAAACAGTAATAATAATCTCAGTTGGATGGAAGAAGTCAGTCAAGCCATGTAATACACGCCAGTCTCGACTGACTGAGTGAGGCGTCATGCATTACTTCGTCAAGTAAAGCAAACACAGTAGCATTATTTCCATTTTTTTTTTTTTTTGAGACAAATACCTTTTAAGATACTTTGTAAAGCTTTGGATAAGAGAAAATCTGAAACTCCGTTTATGGAACAACAGAAAAAACTTTCTTTTTTCTTTTTTTTCTTTACTTATCTATCGAGATACGTCTACCAAACAAAATCGTGAAAGAGTTAAGCAATGTTGGTGGAGACCTAAGTTAATGAGATGCCCGATTCTCACAGCCTAGGGGGGAGTCGGTGAGAGAGGCAAGCTAAATAAGAGAGAGAGAGAGAGAGAGAGAGAGAGAGAGAGAGAGAGAGAGAGAGAGAGAGAGAGAGAGAGAGAGAGAGAGAGAGAGAGAGAGAGAGAGAGATTTCATTATATCACGCAAAAGAATCATTGAGGAATCGCCGAGCGCCTAAAAGCCAGGGCATTGTTTCCATGACTGTATACTTCCTACGAAGGGTATATATAATACAATACACGGTACAGTATGTAAGGAGAATCAATTCGTGTATAGCCAGGTCAGCTCGCGCCATTCTGTACCTGGCCATAGCTGACTATCAGCTTAGAAGTCTATGACGTAACTTATCGAATAAATGAATGAATAAATAATCAAATACACAAATGAGTAGAAAATAAAAGGGATCAAGAAGTCCCGAAGCAATTACTGAGAAACGATGTGGTCGTAAAAGCAATTACGGCGCCCTACCCTCTCATAGTCTTAACGTTGTAATATGTAGCCATTAAGCGTATAGTATAGTCTTGAGCCATAATACGATGCCGCTCAAGCCTATATCAAAACTAGGATACGAGACTTCTTACAGTGTTACGTTACAGTAAGCCACTTAGCGTCCATATCAAGGCTACGGTACGAGACTCGAGTATAGTCTTGAGCCATAATACGATGCCGCTCAAGCCTATATCAAAACTAGGATACGAGACTTCTTACAGTATTACGTTACAGTAAGCCACTTAGCGTCCATATCAAGGCTACGGTACGAGACTCGAGTATAGTCTTGAGCCATAATACGATGCCACTCAAGCCTATATCAAAACTAGGATACGAGACTTCTTACAGTGTTACGTTACAGTAAGCCACTTAGCGTCCATATCAAGGCTACGGTACGAGACTCGAGTATAGTCTTGAGCCATAATACGATGCCACTCAAGCCTATATCAAAACTAGGATACGAGACTTCTTACAGTATTACGTTACAGTAAGCCACTTAGCGTCCATATCAAGGCTACGATACGAGACTCGTCTTACAGTCCCAAGTTACAGCACGAAGCCACTTAAGTTTACGATACAAAGTTCCTCTGCTTACACTCTGAAAGTCATCATACAATGCCACTTAGCCTACAACATCAGGCTCCTTCCCTTATACTTTAACTTTGTCTCGCGAAACAGCTCTATGATATAAGGCGCCTCTTCTTCCACTTCTAAAAGTTGCCGCTAAGACTACGCATAACACGAGAAGCCGCCCGTTGAAGACTTAAAAGTCTTGGCAAGTGACAAGGGAGGGTGCGTGGGTATCATCAGCCTCACACTCTGGGGCGGCGCCCTCCGAAATCCACAGCGTCCGGAGTGTCATCTGCAGGATAAAAGAAGTCGTCACGACACATCACGTACCCCAGCTTCCAATTTCCGGGTAGCGGTGATCTCAGGGGATATGCCAACACTTCCATTTTCCCTCTCCCTCGCTCACTCTCTTTCTCTCTCCCTGTCTCTTTCTCTCTCTCTGGTTGACGAAGTTCGAATCTTTCTCAGAACGTGTGTGTATAACACACACTTCCATTTTATCCCACATGACTTTCTGTAGCACTACGTAAAAAAAGAGGCTATATTCTTTGACTTTGGCACCGTAAAAAAATGAGGCTATATTCTTTGACTCTGTAGCACTGCGTAAAAACTGAGGCTATATTCTTTGACTTTCTGTAGCACTAAATAAAAACCGAGGCTATATTCTTTGACTTTCTGTAGCACTGCATAAAAACTGAGGCTAGATTCTTTGACTTTCTGTAGCACTGCATAAAAACTGAGGCTATATTCTTTGACTTTCTGTAGCACTAAATAAAAACTGAGGCTATATTCTTTGACTTTCTGAAGCACCGCGTAAAAAATGAGGCTATATTCTTTGACCTACTCACTCAACATATGCTTGCTTTAGGTTCTTGCATTACAAAGTGGATGCGTTTCACCGCCAACAATCACTTGTTTCCAATTCCAGTTCATGACACACCTCAAAACCAGGCATTTTCCGTCAGGCACAATAATCCAAGATCGACACTACACACACATAGTCAATCCTTTCCAGTTTTGTCTTGGGTCGTTCAATCACTGGCGCTCCTACGACATTGCAGGAGGACCTGAAAGATCCTATGAGGCCATCACATGACCCTACGAGGATCTGAAAGAGCCTGGAATAACCTTCACAGGCCCTTTGGTCCAGACTTAGCAGCGGCGGGAGGAGAGCGTAGGAGACACTGGACGCCGGCAAACTGACTGACTACAACGCGGCAGAAGATTACCTGGGGGGAGGGGATTCGAAGTGCACGTGGATGAAAGTGAATGAGGCCCTTGCACTGATGGTACCTCCGGGAACACTCAGGCCCCGCCCTTCCCCCGCCTCCTCCTGTATCCAGACGGACCGCCACACAAAATAACCCCCTGCAGGTGACTACAACCCCTGGGAGGCAACTTGAAGCTCTTTAGGTAATAGGGACTGTATCATCATATGACAAGAACTAGGTCAAAAGAACAGAGCCTTAGTAAGAGCATAACTTCAAAGGCAGTACAAGACTGACGTGCCAGGAGACCCGAAGTGTCGTCCGTACAAATTCAAGTAGAAGGTAAGTACGCCCGTTCAGACTGTACTAAACGAAGACCTAGTCACCGGAACAACCATGACACAAACCATGATTACCTCCTGCGTTGTTGACAAGCTCATGAAATACTAGTGTGCCACTGAAGGACACATCAGCAGCTCCAAAAAACAACAGCAACTCGTTAGTAACCTCAATAACAAAAATGTTACGAGTCTTTATCTGTTGCACAAACAGTCTCCTATGAAAGACAAACAACAACAGACCATATTGGGTCCTCAATGAGGTGGTCTGTGATAGAAGATATCAGAACCACTGAGTTTAGGAAATGAGAAAGTAACGCAACCACTGACAAAGAGAACATGGCTGCAAACTTTATCCTAACTACGAAGGTACAAATAACCTCAGTTGCGGTCTTAATGTGAGGGACTCAGGGACTTAAAGCAAACACGACATCGAGATGGTAGACCCAGCAGCTAACGCCAGCAGGCTCCTGGGATGATACAGGTTATCTCGACGCCTATGCCCTACAGGAGTAAACTATCTACATGCCTCTGTGGAACACTGAGCCTTAATATGGTGTTACACTGAGCCTTAATATGATGTTCCTACATTCCGAATTTCTTTAAATTTCCATCTGTTCTTCGTGAGAGCCATCAACCCTAACGATACGAAAGAAGGCACCCATTTCTGTTCGGTAGTTATCTGCACATAATCACAAAGGGTGTACACGTTTTGGAAGAGGGACCCCCACCCCCAAAAAAAAAAAAAAAATCACTTAACTCCGATCCTGACCTTTAAACAACAAAGCATAATAAGTTAACAAAAACACATCGTGCCGGACTGACTCATGCAGAACTCATGGCTGCAGACGAATTGAAATAAATTACTAAACAAAAAAGTTCTTAAACCAATGCGAATACATTCAAACCAACAAGATAAAATAATTGAAGGTAGATCAGCCAGTGAAAGTTCAAAGTGGCGATGACTGGCGCGGAAGACGGATAATTTGGCGTGATCCTAAAGATGAGGGAAGAGGCGGACATCAACCCCCCACGAATTGAGAACTACAGCTGTACCGGGTGATGCTCCAGTCAAGGTACAGGTGACACCATGGAGACCCTGCACTGATTACAGTTCGTTAAACGAGGGCGACCCACACAGATGCGCAGTGGGTGTAAACCAGGGCGCCCCACAACGACGTAGTGGGTGTAACCAGTGCCACCCACACCGACCCCTAAACCTTGCCAGCAGTGTTTTCCTACACCCACGTCTATCTCCACTAACCTCGTAACCTCCCCCCACTTAACTCTGACAATAACCAAATGCCAGTTCTATTGTTTCACCTGATAATTCCTACAATGTTGACAAGAACTGTCAAGTGGGGTGCGACAGGCAGTGGATGGCTATGATGAGGATAAACAGATGCGGAAAGTGTGGATGCTTTATGTGGCAAGTGTGACGGGATGTGACGACCATGGCTCATGGATCTACCAGTCCAGCCACGTACTTGGACCTGTAATAGCACTATCCATCGGGCATCTGTCGATCAAGTCATTATCATATCCACCGACTCCCATCCTCATCCGCCGTACGATGTTCACTATCATCCAACGATTACCACGATGGCCATGATGAAGGTGTGGATTAACGAGGAGACGATTTCCGTCGAGGTCTAAGGTAGGGATGGGGGTTTTGCGCTGTGTGTGAGAGAGAGAGAGAGAGAGAGAGAGAGAGAGAGAGAGAGAGAGAGAGAGAGAGAGAGAGAGAGAGAGAGAGAGAGGTCGCAGCTGAGGAGGTGCTGGAAAAGGACGGTTACCCAGAGGTTCGAACCAGGATGAAGGCATTATATTACAACAGAGTGGATGATAACTGTACTTTGCATTGGAAAGAGAACATGGAACACAAGGCGGTGGTCAGAGGTTTGACGAGGAGGAAGAGGCAGGGGAGGAGGCGGAGGAAATCAGGATGTCTGGGTTATGGATACGTGGGTGGAGGCGGTGGCCAGGTGCACACCTGAAATGTCGCAGATCGAGGGAGGCTATGAAGCCCACGACCTGCTGCAATGAGAGAGGTGACATGGTGCATGACCCGTCGCGGTTGGGGGGGTGTGTTTCAGGCGCACAACACATCGCAACCAAACTACGCGTTACATAAATGACGCCTATCCCCCGCCCGCCCCCTCAGGCCTGCCCACTCATTACCTTGCTTGCTCGTGGTCAACCACCGTCCCCAGCTCTCTCTCTCTCTCTTTCTCTCTCCCAGCTGAGCCACCTCAAAACAACGTCATCTCTGGTTTTCATAAATGTGTCAAACTGTTCGGTAATTGCGGGGGTGATTAACACAAGTCCCCCGGGGACTGCAATTGGTCGCCTGAAAGAACCAGCCAATTCCCGTTGCCTCAGAGAGGAAGAGAAGGGACCCACTTAATTCCCTTGGTAAAGGGAGCTTCGTCGTGTTACGTTATGGTGTAACCAAGAGTGTATTACTGCCTGGTGTTACGTTCTGGGGTAACCAAGGGTGTGCTACAGCACAGTGTTACGTTCTGGGGTAACCAAGGGTGGGCTACAGCCTGGTGTTACGTTCTGGGGTAACCAAGGATGGCTTACACGTTCTGGAGTAACCAAGGGTGGGCCACACGTTCTGGGGTAACCAAGGGTGGGCTACACGTTCAGGGGTAACCAAGGGTGGGCTACACGTCCTGGAGTAACCAAGGGTGGGCCACACGTTCTGGGGTAACCAAGGGTGGGCTACACGTTCTGGAGTAACCAAGGGTGGGCTACACGTTCTGGGGTAACCAAGGGTGGGCCACACGTTCTGGAGTAACCAAGGGTGGGCTACACGTTCTGGGGTAACCAAGGGTGGGCTACACGTTCTGGAGTAACCAAGGGTGGGCCACACGTTCTGGGGTAACCAAGGGTGGGCTACACGTTCTGGAGTAACCAAGGGTGGGCCACACGTTCTGGGGTAACCAAGGGTGGGCCACACGTTCTGGAGTAACCAAGGGTGGGCCACACGTTCTGGAGTAACCAAGGGTGGGCCACACGTTCTGGAGTAACCAAGGGTGGGCTACACGTTCTGGAGTAACCAAGGATGGGCCACAGCCTGGTGTTACGTTCTGGGTAACCAAGGATGGCTTACACGTTCTGGGGTAACCAAGGGTGGGCTACACGTTCTGGAGTTACCAAAGGTGGACCACACGTTCTTGAGTAACCAAGGGTGGGCCACACGTTCTGGAGTAACCAAGGGTGGGCTACAGCATGGGAACCCCAGCTCCACCAGGTCGTAATTGAAGGCGGGGGCAACACATGGCGGCACATTACTATTGTTGAAAGCTTTTACAGCGCCGCGTCAGAGCAACAATGGCCACCCCTTCCGTGCCACCCACCCAACCAACGCCACCCCTTCCGTGCCACCCACCCAACCAACGCCACCCCTTCCGTGCCACCCACCCAACCAACGCCACCCCTTCCGTGCCACCCACCCAACCAACGCCACCCCTTCCGTGCCACCCACCCAACCAACGCTACCCCTTCCGTGCCACCCACCCAACCAACGCCACCCCTTCCGTGCCACCCACCCAACCAACGCCACCCCTTCCGTGCCACCCACCCAACCAACGCCACCCCTTCCGTGCCACCCACCCAACCAACGCCACCCCTTCCGTGCCACCCACCCAACCAACGCCACCCTTTCCGTGCCACCCACCCAACCAACGCCACCCCTTCCGTGCCACCCACCCAACCAACGCCACCCCTTCCGTGTCACCCAGTGCTGGCCCCCCTCCCCCACAACCGCCTCATTGGGGGGGCGGCCCTTCTATGTTCGCTACAGCGTCACTACAATCTTCTACAAAGGCAACTACACCGCCCTGTGATCACCCATCCTACAGAGATGGGGAAATTTAACGTTAAATATCAAACACAGGAATACACACACACACACACACCCACACACAATACATAGTTGCTAGCGAGATCTGACTTTACAATCAAGAGGGACAAGCATGGCCGATGTATGGAGAGAGAGAGAGAGAGAGAGAGAGAGAGAGAGAGAGAGAGAGAGAGAGAGAGAGAGAGAGAGAGAGAGAGAGAGGCACACACGCCAGACCAAGTACGTAGGGAAGGAGGACACTTGGGGAGAGAGAGACGGACAATTAACATGATGGCGGGAAGGACGAAGATCAAAAGACCCTGGCTGGTACAATGCTGTGAACTAGCACCAGCGAGCTGCTCCTGGCCGGCCCCCCCTTGCATACCGCCTGAAGGCAACACCACCTGAACGATACGAGACCAGTACACTGTACCACCTGCACGCTGCACCATCTGGCTAATATATCATTACGAGACTGAACGATACGAGACCAGCACACTGTACCACCTACACGCTGCACCATCTGGCTAATATATCATTACGAGACTGAACGATACGAGACCTGTACACTGTACCACCTGCACGCTGCACCATCTGGCTAATATATCATCACGAGACTGTGCCACCTGATTGTTGCACCAGCTGGACATTTCACACCACCTGAACAATACACCGTCTGCACCCTCAAGACGCTGTGCCACCTGGACACAACGCCATATAAACAAAACACCATCTGGACAGAGAAACCACCTGAACGATAAATGACTCGGACTCCGCACCATCTGGACACCGCAACCCGTAGATATTGCACCACCTGCATACCACTAACCCTGGAGTATGCAACACGAAGACACTGCACCAGTGAGACGCCCCCGTGCCCAGCTAGAATAATAAATATGACTGCATACACACACACACACACACACACACACACACACACACACACACACACACACACACACACACACAAGCATGACCCCCTCATTCCACAAGCATGACCAGTGGTTCCATTCTCACCCAAGCGGACAAAAATGATGTTCACGTCCTAACCAAGGCGCGTTACAGATGCTCATGTTAGCAGATCCGCCACCATGTTGGGCATCCGTTCAGGCCCGGACGCATCTCTGCCTGTCTCACCAATCTAGGAAGACCCAGTGTTCGATATATACATTTATATATATATATATATATAAACGGTAAAACGCTATCAGCTGGCTATGTGTTCTGTTCGGAAACAACCGATAGACCCCGTTGCTCACCATTGTGAGACGAAGGGTATTCGAGTACTTAGTATTTCGAATAGTTGTTTCCTATTATACAGGCCCTTAGCCTAGCGGTTAGACTGCCTGCCTCTTGCACAAGGGGTCCCAGGTTCGATCCTGGCTGTTGTTGGAGGTTTGTATGTTCTATGAAGGTGCGCGTTCATATACACTTTATTCGTATATATATATATATATATATATATATATATATATATATATATATATATATATATATATATATGAGAGAGAGAGAGAGAGAGAGAGAGATCGTTCCTTGGCAAGTAGTGTGGGCGATATCGCACACCTACAGAACTCCCCTCCTCTCCAACGCTTGACCTTTTGTGGGTGATGTAAGCCACTGGCCGAGTGCAAAAGCCTTCACAATACGTCCTTGGTGACGAGCCCACATGACGATCCTCTACCATAAGACCTACGATCTTGAGGACAATTAACAAGAGATCTCCCCTTCCCCCTCCCGTGCTGTATACCAGGTAATTAAGGGCGTTCTGTTTAGCATATCAGTTACGTCCATGATCACTACAGAGCACCGATACACCTATTTACGCTCATACTAAATGCCACTCTGCACTCTTGCATGCACCACCGTCCCTTCCACAGCAAGCATTACTGGCAAGTCATGAGCACTTGGGCTTTTCCATGAGAACTACAGCTCATCCGAGGGAACTCCTCCTCACCTTAATGCACCGCTCTTCACATTTTGGCCACTAGGGAACTCATCCTCAAACTTAATGCACCGCTCTTCACATTTTGGCCACTAATGTTTAACCATCAGCCGCGTTTATCCACCCACAGAGGTGTACCACTCCACGCCCCTGGGCACCAGTGCTCCTCACCCACGACCCTAACGACTACCATGATCCGCGGGGCTGGTGGAGGAAAGAGGGTCAGCCCTCACCAATCACGGCCTCCTGAACCCCCATCCCATAAGGGCTTCCCCCTCACGACCCTGCCTTCCTTAACCTCTCCCCTCCTGCAAGAACCCCCAATGCCGCATCACTACTACTACCACCCACATACCGTTACCGAGTCCTGCATAACTTTTTGTCGCTGTCACACACACACGTCACGCTGCCGGCAATAAAATTCCCCCCCACTCCCCTCATCATGTCAACTCACACGCATATTAACTCCTCGTCCGGGGGCAGTAATTCCCATGGTCGTTCACCATAAGGCACAAATGGCCCTTTACCGTTCTCCAACGGTGAGATAGGTACAGCAGTAGATGGAAGAACAGAACAACAAAGACATATGTATAACAGAAGACCTGGTGGCCTGTGACGAGGTTAAACGCTGGAGTACAAGGGAAAGACGTATACCAGAAGACCTAACGATCTATAACAAAGTTATCTGCTGGAGTACATGGGAAAGATATATAACAGAAGACCTGATGGCCTTTGACAAGTCTGCTGAAGCAAGTCAGTCATAATAGTAAGGCTTCTGGCTCCAAACAGCTCCAAACAGAGCTTCAGAACAAGAAACTCGTGTCAGACTTTATATGAAGTGCACACACGGAACCTCTTCAGTGTAGAGGCTATGCCTTACCTGCTCACAAAGCCTGACCACTGAGCACAACAGTGTAGACGATACGGACAAACACAGAGACACATAGCCATCCAAATCATCGCTAGAGTTTCCGCTCTGCGGCTTCCGAGCATTTGTTTCTATAACAATAAAATGTAAAATCGGCAACAACTATCGCCAATAATAATCCGAAGACACTTCGAACAGAGGGGGAAAAAAATAGAAATCCAGGTTTTATAATTCAGTTCATGCATCGTCTTGTAAAACCTAAAGTTTACCATACTTTACCAGACCCCGTTTATATATTTCATCTCTTGATGCATCAACGTTAATGCAAATACCATGAGTTTCAACGGAAGAAGCACAAAACTTATATAACATTTCAACGCTAATCCAAAATACAATATACCCATTCTCATATTACATTTTCTTCACAATATACCTATTCTCACATTACGTTTTCTTCACAATATACCTATTCTCACATTACGTTTTCTTCACAATATACCTATTCTCACATTACGTTTTCTTCACAATATACCAATTCTCACATTACGTTTTCTTCATCTTCCAAAGCGTGTAAAAGCATTCGAGAGAGGAAACGGCAGGTCAACCAACTGCCTATTAATGCTCCTGGCACGCTGATGTTTACGTGAACAGCCATTCCCGATCCTAAAGATGCAGTCTAAAAGGTCACCACAAGGATGAACTGTCTGTGACCCAAGACCCCAAAATACGGCGCCTCCAGTTATGACACGAACCACCTGTCTGTAAACCAAGACCCCAAAATACGGCGCCTCCAGTTATGACACGAACCACCTGTCTGTGACCCAAGACCCCAAAATACGGCGCCTCCAGTTATGACACGAACCACCTGTCTGTAAACCAAGAAACCAAAATACGGCGCCTCCAGTTATGACATGAACCACCTGTCTGTAAACCAAGAAACCAAAATACGGCGTCTCCAGTTATGACACGAACCACCTGTCTGTAAACCAAGAAACCAAAATACGGCGCCTCCAGTTATGACACGAACCACCTGTCTGTAAACCAAGACACCAAAATACAGGACCGGAGAGTATAAAGGCCAACCCTGCCTGTAACCCAAGAACCTAAAATACAGCACTATATTTATATAATCTTATCCCCCTCCTCCCTCCAAGGGACACGGGCAGATGCAACCATCTGCAATGTGGTACACACGACGAGGGAGACGAACACGACGGAACGATACGAACACTCCAGAGTTTCGCTCGCATCAAGGGCGGCACCAGAGAGAACGAACGAGGAGAGACTCTATCAAACTCTTCCACGTTAAGAGAGTCCTTTTACGTAGGTTCGTTCTCCGTCCGTCCGTCCCTCCCTCCCGCCAAGATCATAAGATTAGACCGAACGTCCATAAACACACAACAGGGCGTTTTTCAACCCACTGCCTTTCTCAGAGTTCACCTCACCCGAACCCCCCAACACCCGGCTCACGGATCAGATACACGTTAAAATCCCACATCGACGTCGTTCCTTTGATCATCTAATCCCCATAGATACAACCCCAGTGTTTTCCTTGGCTAATTAATACCGGGTGATCACATCGCTGCGGATTGATAAAACGCGGAGCCCAGCTCCCCGGTCTCCGCTCAAAAGTTCGGGTCCCCTGTTGCTGTTCCTTTGTGCTTTCCCCCTCGCCCTCCTGGGGCTTTCCACCTATTATTACTTTTAATGGTGCCGGAAGGGTTGGCTGGCTGAAGCCATTAATTCACTACGAGTCAGACACACCGTCGTTCCTCTGAAAGAAAGAAAGAAAGGAAAAAAGAAAGAAATCTCTCCCACAGAAAAAGTATTCAACTCCAACTAAGAGGAACAGTGTAGCTAACTTAGCCTTTGGTGCCTCGCTAACTTAGCCTGAAGTACCTCAAATTACAATGAAGAAAGAGAGAAAAGGAAAATATTAGGCCGATTTCATGAGAGGGAAAAACCACAAATATAACATCTTCACGTCGCAAGGTCCCTTCAACTTTCATACCCCCACCTCCCTCCTGCGCAAGCAGTGCCAGGCAGCAAGGGAGACCGTGAGCCTCGCGTGGCACCCTCGGGCGCCTGATGACGACACCTCCAGCAGCCGTCACCTCCTGTCTTTACCGCGCAAGTTTATGATCATTGCGCCGTCTGCACCAGCTGCCGCCACCAACCCCAACCACCACCACCACCGGCAGCATGGTAAGCTACTGGCAACCGAAGGGGAGGAGGGACACTGAAAAATCATATAAACACACATGTCTCGTCCCCCCACCCAACTGCCTCACTGGGCCTCGGCCTCCTTCAAGGTAACTGAGTCCGCCAAGCTTTTAAGTGTCACTGTTGACGATAAAGCGATCTGTACGTAACGCTTCAGCACCGCCATCCCATCTCCCAGCGATCGTCTTTCCACTCTTCGTCAGCGCAAGAAACTTCCCGCCCCTGAATTCGCAAAACATCAACAACACGATTTCCGTTCCTTCCAAACTCACTCATGCTTTCTCCGCTTGATCTTCCCTGTATCCACTTGGCACAGCAGTGGCTTACAAGGAAAAAAATGTGAGGAAGATCATGAGAGATCTTTCTTTCTCCCTTCCTCCTGGGTAAACTTCTAATATCGTCTCTCCTGAACCAGCGGCCGGGTATTTCACCTTAAAAGTTCAGGGAGAAATATACAGCACCATCCCCGTCACCGGCACCTCCCGTCACCAGAGTTCCCTCGCTCCCGAGCAGCAGTGTGGCACCGCAAACGCATCGAGCCCTTACGAGAGCTTTTATATAGACCGCTACAACAATAGTCCCATCTCAACCTTCATGAACATTATTATCAGTAAACAGTAGACTGTACAGTAACTTCTAACTTTGTAATTGTGCAACGATTGTAATTTCTGTCTGTTTTCAGCCTCTGGCTACAGTTAATCTAATAGACATTTAGTTATCGTCATCATATATATATATATATATATATATATATATATATATATATATATATATATATATATATATATATATATATATATATATATATATATATACATATATAAGCTGGTAGACACTAGGTCAAGGAATACCAATAAGGGAGGTGGGGGCCCACGCCGCCCAGGACAGAGTCATGGCTCACGTCCCACACACACACACACACACACACACACACACACACACACACACACACACACCGCCAGGTCAGCGAGAAGGTCAACTGTCACTGTAGATAATTCAGTGCCAACCCTCACGGACTTCAGGTTTATTCCACGTTTTCACGATCTGTGCTCCACACTAAGCTGCACAGAAGGCTAGGTCGCATGCACCGCCCCGAACTGTTCTTTCACCGAATTTCACGCGTTTCTCCGTTATGCTGTGGCTTGTATGACGTGTTGTGCTGAGCGGTCACTTAGAGAAGGAAACTAGAATCTAACCCTTACCTCAGGCTGAGGTCAAGCACCTCTCTCGCGGTCGACGGACATATACAGGCACAGCGGCGCAGCACCTGTGACACAGACACAGAGCCATAGTGGCATACCCGTGACACAGATACAGCGGCACATCTGTGAGACAGATATACACAGCCACAACGCCACACCTGTGACGCAGGCATACACAGCCACACCCTCGTCATGGACGACCATCAGGTCCCCAGTCATCTGTCCCTTCCCATGTCCTGCCCTCCAACACATAAACCTCGTCATGGACCATCAGTTCCCCCCCATCCTTTTGCCCATGTGCTCCCGTCTGCAACCACAGCAATCCTTGCAGTTCCTCCAACACGCCATACCAACTAATGAATAATGATCAATTACGTTTTAAACTTCAGTGTCAAATGTCACAGACGAGAGCCAACGCCTTGGCATTCCAGCGGCTGAGACTGCAAATAACAGAACACAGCGTCAAATGTCACAGTGCTGCAGCACCTGCTGTGGAAAAAAAACCAGCAAATGGACGATACATCCATATTATAACCAGATGTGTTCAACAGCAGACACACCGCAATGCTACAACAACACACAAATAAGAAAACTACAGCAGCAATATATATATATATATATATATATATATATATATATATATATATATATATATATATATATATATATATAGGGGAGAAAGAATACTTCCCACGTATTCCCTGCGTGTCGTAGAAGGCGACTAAAAGGGGAGGGAGCGGGGGGCTGGAAATCCTCCCCTCTCTATTCTTTTTTTTAATTTTTCCAAAAGAAGGAACAGAGAAGGGGGCCAGGTGAGGATATTCCCTCAAAGGCCCAGTCCTCTGTTCTTAACGCTACCCTGCTAATGCGGGAGATGGCGAATAGTTTGAAAGAAAAAAGAAAATATATATATTCTACTAGAATCCCTCTTCCCACTTCCAACCTCAAAAAACGAATCTCTGTTGTAAAAATCTATCTCTACTGTTCACTGAGTAGTGCTCCAAGAAGATCTCCTGCGAACAAGGCCACAAGTAAATTATAAACACACAGTAACTGCTGTTACCGTATCTCGAGCACCAGTGTTTAAAATCTGACTTCTAAGCGCAAGAACATCAGAAACTCCACAGAAGGTATTGAGGCCAGTGGCACCCTTATAAAGAAGGCAGAGAGACAACTTTACCGGAGGTTATATACCATATAACCAGAAGTACCTCTAAAATGGGGTAGTCGTCCAATGGTATCTCCACCATGGGTCGTAAGACCAGAGCTACACCTTTACTAATGGGGTATGCGGCTAGAGGTACCTCCACCAATAGCGATACGACCAGAGGTACCTCCACCAAAGGGTATAAAACCAGAGGTACTACCTCCACCGTGGGGTACAGATCAGGGGCACCTCTCCACCATGGGGTATAGGACTAAGGGGGAGGTACACCTCCAGCAGAGGGTACAATTCCAGAGGTAACTCCATCATGAAGGCCGACCATCTCATTAAGTCATCAAAGCAGGACCAATTACTGAGCTCACCACAGCGAGTGAAGGAGGCGACAGACCGTGGCATGACCCACACACTGCCTTCCTCACCCCAGGGCCGCTAAATCGCTACTGGTCATACTTTGTTACATCAACACAGGTCTACATACACACATACACACACCTGGCTTAGGCTGGTGTGTGTGTGTGTGTGTGTGTGTGTGTGTGTGTGTGTGTGTGTGTGTGTGTGTGTGTGTGTGTGCAGACAAAGGAATGAACAGTATACATATACACAAAGGCTGAGAGACGGGGCAACTAGAGTGTTAAACTCTCACCCAATAACACACAAAAGAGCAATCAAAAATTGTAATCACACACAAACATACATCAGCCACGATACAATTATATCTGAAATACTCCGTCAGCCTCCATACACAGAGCAACTGCGTGCCTGCACTTTATGACGAAATTAACACAAGCTTAAACCACCAAACGAAATAAAAAAAAAATAAAGTTCATGTTAGTAATCTTATCTAATATTAAATCTTAAAAGGTGGTTTAGGCACGATGGATTGCCTTCCCTTCTTTTTCCCGGAATATGCATTTATCATGTGTAGTTATATTTACCGGAATACGTATGTATGATGTGTATCTAAAGTGGATTCACTGTACAGCTCAAAGAGATACTGGTCCTTTAGCAAGAAAAAAAAACGAGGGACTCTTTACTGCCGACAGCTGACTGTGATAGGGGAAAATAATTAATGTAATTAACAATATAATTATGTAATTTATAATGAAAGTGAAAATATGTTTTCCAGCATTCACCACGATGCAAGACCAAACGACCACCATAGGTTGTGAAAAAAAAAATCATGCTATAATGTGCCAGAGGTGTTTTGGGGCTTGCCAAGTCCGCTGACAACGTCAACTTGTTTTGCACGCGTCCATCCTCCCGAAGAACAGAGATGATACACTTAATGTAAAGGAAATTGAATCAAATTTGTCCCGTTTGCTATACGCAGTTTTCGCATGAATCAGACACAGCAACACAAAATCCAGGGTAGAAGTCTTATCTGCAACCTATGTATATGTTCTGTCCATCAATCGTGTGTGTGTGTGGGTGTGTGTGTGTGTGTGTGTGTGTGTGTGTGTGTGTGTGTGTGTGTGTGTGTGTGTGTGTGTGTGTGTGTGTGTGCAAAACAATGAGCTAATATGAGCAAGACTACGTTTTAATCTACAATGGAATCAATATCACATGTTTTCTGTCTTTCCCCAACCGGCAGCTCGAGTTACCATTAGATGAAATCTGAATATGCGTACATCAGTCCAATTTCATTATCATGGCAGGCAGATCCGGTCTCTTTTTCTTCTCTCTTTTTCCACCCACACACCCACCACAATGGCTCTCCGTGCCTTACAGTGATGTTATAACTTTTCCGCCGCTGTGAGAGACTGGGTACCGGTATAATGCTGAGTGACGGGGATAATAGAGGGAATGATAAAACCTAGTTCACTGCAGGAGAGTGGGCAGAGCGCAGGTGGTTCACTGTCGGTAGGGTGGTGGCAGTGAAGGCGGGTCACTGCTGGGAGATGGCATGACACAAGCGGTCCGCTGCAGGTGGTGTAATAGAGAGGGTGGACTGCCGGACAGCAGTGCTTACAAGGCACATGATTCACTGCTCGAAAAGGCAAGATCACATGTGCATCACAGCTACACTGGGAGGATGGTAAAGTCCAAGCAGAACGCTCCTAGCAAGTCCTAGAGCTCTGGTATAGGAATAAGTACAAGAAAAGTCGTTGAAATTAGGAAAGTAACCGAGTTCTGCTTAGGCACTGTAGAAACTGTGAATAACATTAAGTGGCACAACATTCCACCGCAGGCACTGCACTGCCGGGGAGGCTGGAGCCACACAGGCAGCACGTTCACTGAGGATGTAATGCAACATCACGCCTCTGGAGGAAAGAGCTTCCCCCCTCACTCCCACCCCCTGTGAACTCCCCTCTGGGATTCGCTTCCGTAAACCACGAGAGCCTCACAGGGGATCAACTTAGGCCTATATACAGGTTAGCAGCAGGGATGTGTGTGGGGGAGGGTAAGGTGTGGGGGGGTAGACAGACGAGACGAACGGTGCGGGGCTGCGTGATACACCCAGGGGAATTGGGGAGGAGGGGGGGATGGTGACGAGAGAGAGAGAGAGAGAGAGAGAGAGAGAGAGAGAGAGAGAGAGAGAGAGAGAGAGAGAGAGAGAGAGAGAGAGAGAGAGTAGGCTCAAGTAGACTACGTAGGCCTAAAGGAAAATAAGAGGAGGGGTGAAGGGTCCCTCAGGAGAGAGTTTCGGGGGCAGAAGGTATATGTTTATGGGCGAGAAGAGAACCATATAATAAACCGACCCTGTGCAACGGTGGATTTTATTCGTTTATTTTGCTTTCTGATGGCTGTCCTTAGCAGCTGCTGGGTTTCTGTGGTAGAAAAAAGTAACAACAACTCGACAAACTCATTTTCCTTATGTCTTAAAATCTATATTTATCTAAGCAAACAGAGACGAAACAATTCATTCACGCAATAGCGACTGAACCTACCATGCCGGAGACAGCCTATCCTACCCTCCTACCCTAACCTCACCTTTTAAGCTCTGGCCTGGCCTCCCTGGAGGAAGAGATGCACGGATCACACCCCTCCGCTTGCTGGGAACCAACACGCAACATCATAACCCACTGAGCTGGAAGCGTCACACTCTCACTGGCTGCCACGACATATGACAAAAAAATGTGTGCCGCCTCACCGAAGGGTTTACCTGTGTCGATTTTTCCCCATCTCAATTTGCTGCTGGTTCATGACGTGTCTCTTTGCGACACGCCAATGCTCCTCCAACGTGCACACGGCAATGCTCCTCCAACGTGCACACGGCAATGCTCCTCCAACGTGCACACCGCACTGCTCCTCCAACGTGCACACCGCACTGCTCCTCCAACGTGCAACGAAAGCCACGGCGTTGATGACGACCTCCTTCTCGCACCTGGGTCTTTAATGTTCTTGAAGAGTGTCATTTTGGGAGTGATCAGGTTCCCACGCCAGCGCCGCACGCGCGGAAGTACAGCAACGCGTGAGGGGTAATTCCGTTCTCCACGTCGCGTGCTAGCTGACCAGCAGTGAAGGGAGGAGGGGAGGGGAAAAAAAAAAAATAATCTTACCACACAGACGCATTAAATGGAACAACTACTACGTGGCTCTTGGTGCAACCATGCAATCCCTCCGCTGAGCATGTCGGCAAGCTAGCTCTCTCTCTCTCTCTCTCTCTCTCTCTCTCTCTCTCTCTCTCTCTCTCTCTCTCTCTCTCTCTCTCTCTCTCGTAAGCACGTGCGTGACTGTAAAGATTTCATTTGTGGTGCTTCCTCGAGGCGGTCCCTCCAGGCCACAGGCCAGGCCAAGGCAAACCCCTCGGTACTGAAAGTCGGTGATACGTTACCGAGGCGGAGGCGGAGGAGGAGGAGGAGGTATGTAAATCCTGTGATAACTTGTCCTCGATACCTGGGAGAGGAGTTACGTACACCTCGTGGTAACTTTCTAGGTGTCTGAGGGAGATAATGTAACACCCATCCCACACCCCTGGACCACAGCCAAACCTCCTCATACCTCGCGACATCCCAAACTCTGACGGACGAACACTCAAGGCGACATTTCGACACCAAGAATAACGACGCACAAGAGAGACAATCCGTTCATAAAATCGCAGTTCATTAGAAAAAAAAAAATACACCAGTAGACTTAAACCACCATAGAACCTACATCGGTGTTACAAATCCAATGCCACTTGGAGAGTGTCTATCAAGAGACTATACAGGTGCAGCGGACGACCAGATAAAACAGCTGGGGGAGGAGAAAAAAACCTCGACCTGTAAGAAACATGTATCTCCACCGTTCCACCTGGGAAACCATCTGATGTACGTAACGACAACCTAGGACCCTGACAAGGCCGTCAGGTTGATTCTTGAATGCTGTACGACAGTTTCAATTAGAGAAACTGGCAGCATGCGCCTGCCGGCCACTATTTTTTTTTTTTTTCCCCGCCCTCAGGCAAACGAGAGGACCTCAGCTTCTGGCGATACCTTCAACCCAGATGTGACGCGTCGCTGCTGCAGGCGATATACAATGTCGACGTGGCAAGTATGAGGTACGGCGACCGAGAGTTCTCAACTGTGACAAATACTGATAGAAAAGTTTTTTCTTACATATATGTATATATATATATATATATATATATATATATATATATATATATATATATATATATATATATGTATATGTATATCCTTAAGCATATATCCAACGGGACATTTTAAGTTCTCTTACCAATAAAATGTATGCAGTAAAGAACCAGCTATACTTGAGTGGGAAATAACTACGGAAATCATTCCATACAGAGAATGTAAATGAGTTAACAGACAATAAATAACTCATAAAGAGATACTTTCAAGCTTTATCTTCAACCCAACAACATATATGTCAGACATCTACAAAGAAATCTTTATTTCACTATGGGTTTTACTGAAATTTTAGCATCAAGGCATCTCCAACGCATTTGTAGCGGCATCTTCCCAAGTCATCTAACAAACCGGGCGACAGCAACATGCCATATTGGATTTGTATCGTACCTTCGTTCCTGACCACCAAGAGGGATGGGCATTACGGCGGATCTCTCTCTCTCTCTCTCTCTCTCTCTCTCTCTCTCTCTCTCTCTCTCTCTCTCTCTCTCTCTCTCCCATAACCCACACCATACTTTAAAAAAAGTTTTCCACGCAACAATTTTAACAAGAATAAAATCTGAGGATCTTTGAATTCCACGAAGATACCAGCACAGGGGTAAACCCACACATCCATTACTATCTTCGTCCATTATCACAAGGAAGTAATGGTACGTAATTTACGGTAACGCGTCGTTTATTACGCTTTCTGGCGCCAATATAGCAGCGTGGCATGTATTAACGCCCTCGCTGTCCCCACCTTATGGACAGCTTACGATATAATTTCTCCTCACCATGAAAGTACCACACTGTCCCAGCACACGAGCAATACATTCTCTCCGCTATTAACTTAGACCATGGACAGTCCACGATATATTTCAGTCCATATGACATCTCGGTGGCACATGTTTAAAGAAAAACTCTTGACTAAAGTAGACATATACATCATTCAGTCCCTCTACATGATAGCTGTAACTGTCCCTTTGGCTCAAGGTAATAAACACCTTTATTAGGCCTTAACTGAACCGTACTAGCTGTATATGCTTCTTATTCCTTCGTCAGTGATGGTAAGAAGAATTGCTTGTGATGACATCCATAAATCTTAAAATATAAATGGTGCTAAGCATATCGAACTTGTATCTTCAAAAATGATCACAACAAACTATGAAGAGCATACGATGGAAACGCCTCGATCACAGAATAAAGGAACGAAAAGTTTTAACAAAGAAAAATGGAAACAACGAGAAAGGTCGATTCAGCACAGCACGAGGCCTCCCTCATGTCCAGGATGCAACTTTCATACACTGTCCTGCATTCGCCCCACAAGGACACACACACAACAACACCGCGCTTTCTGACCTGTATTCCCGGCCCGGTGGACGTGGCTAGCTTCCTATGCGCTGCGGGAAGTCCAAATAAGGGTCATCCTTAGGTAGGAGGATCCAAGAACATCAGGAGATTAGAAGTGAAAGAGACAAATGGTAGTTTTAAAAAAATGGTAGTTTCGATCTTACATGTACGTCTATCTATATTATATATCTATCATAAGCAACTCCATTCCCAATCTTCATAAGGGGGATCACGTACAAACAGCCTCTAATATCATTCTCAATACCAATGAAGAGAAGAAGAAAAAAACAGTTTGATAAATCACGCATAAAAGTATTCAACAGTGCGCCAACATCCACCTCACTTGCCTATAATTACTGTAGGTGACGGCATAACACGTATGCCATACGATCAGTAATACTCAGTACAGATGGATGAACGCCAAACCATCTCACAAACTCACTAATTAAAAGGCGGGAATCACTCTTCAAAAAAAAAACCTCATCTGGGCTGAATCGACGCACCGATCTGCATGTTTCTAAAACATGTCCCAATTAACTGCATCTCTTCAAAGGACCTCTCGCTAACGCTGTCATTCAAGCGACGCTGAAAATTCTCGTTATTCATAATTCACTGTTCATTAAGTGTCTCCTCCGCCTCCTCCCATCCCCCCCCCAACTGCTTTACGTCATGATACGAAATATTTACATAATCATACGATAATTTAGATGCAAATAGCTCGCTCCAGGCGCTCAGCTACAGCTTTTTGTATTCTAACCAAATAAAAATACGTTCACATGACGACCTGACAAACTCACATACAACGCACGGATTTCAAAAAACGCACACGCAAATACTCACGTCCTGGTATTTGAACCCACGAAATGGAAACCTGAGTGAAACGTGACGTCAAAACAGTGACTTCAACTCGACACCGCTTCTCGTCACATCATCGAAGTTAAGCAGCGTTGGGTCTGGTTAGTACTTGGATGGGTGACCGCCAACGGCAGCGACAAGCGCCAGTTTTATATATATTAGCTGACAGGACGAGGGCAGACGTCTTCCTTCTTCGCGCTGGGGTTAAAAAAAAATGTGAAAATGACGTTCCCGGTTCACACGCAACACCCACCGTTACTATCGGGCGTACGACGACCATGTATTTCCTATCAATTTCATTCATTATTACTCCAGGACTAAACTCTATCGAAGAGTCCTGGAGTTACCCAGGGGTTTCTACATGCTCCTGCATCCCAAGGCTGCGCTACTTACAGTAGCAAGGAAATGTTGACTATTCAGAAATGAATATTCTTTGACGAGACAGAACTCTCAATGATACCAGCCTCGCTAAAGGTGACTTTTCACTCCCGCTGTTACCTTGAACAGGCGGAATGTGGCAAGACCACGTCGATATATATATATATATATATATATATATATATATATATATATATATATATATATATATATATATATATATATATATATATATATTTTCCATGCTATTCGCCATTTCCCGCGTTAGCGAGATAGCGTTCAGAACAGAGAGAGAACTGAGCCTTTGAGGCAATATCCTCACTTGGACCCATTCTCTGTTCCTTCTTTTGGAAAATTAAAAACGAGAGGGGAGGATTTCCAGCCCCCTGCTCTCCCTCCCCTTTTAGTCGCCTTGTACGACACGCAGGGATTACGTGGGAAGTATTCTTTCT
>NC_092278.1:17607356-17707356 GCF_036320965.1 Panulirus ornatus
CAAGGATCGTACCGTCGTGCTCAAGGATCGTACCGTCGTGCTCAAGGATCGTACCGTCGTGCTCAAGGATCGTACCGTCGTGCTCAAGGATCGTGCCGTCGTGCTCAAGGATCGTACCGTCGTGCTCAAGGATCGTACCGTCGTGCTCAAGGATCGTACCGTCGTGCTCAAGGATCGTACCGTCGTGCTCAAGGATCGTGCCGTCGTGCTCAAGGATCGTACCGTCGTGCTCAAGGATCGTACCGTAATGCTAAGGCCTCGTACAGTCGTGCCCAAGGGGTACAACCTTATCAATTAACGGTAATGAGCTCACACTACTTCATCATCATCATCATTATCAGCATCATCCAGAACACTAATGATCTCGCCTAGGGCTGCACACCTCTGTGTACATCATATATATATATATATATATATATATATATATATATATATATATATATATATATATATATATATATATATATATATGGCGTGGGCTATGGATAGAGTTGTGCGCAGGAGGATGGATGTGCTGGAAATGAGATGTTTGAGGACAATGTGTGGTGTGAGGTGGTTTGATCGAGTAAGTAACGTAAGGGTAAGAGAGATGTGTGGAAATAAAAAGAGCGTGGTTGAGAGAGCAGAAGAGGGTGTTTTGAAGTGGTTTGGGCACATGGAGAGGATGAGTGAGGAAAGATTGACCAAGAGGATATATGTGTCGGAGGTGGAGGGAACGAGGAGAAGAGGGAGACCAAATTGGAGGTGGAAAGATGGAGTGAAAAAGATTTTGTGTGATCGGGGCCTAAACATGCAGGAGGGTGAAAGGAGGGCAAGGAATAGAGTGAATTGGAGCGATGTGGTATACCGGGGTTGACGTGCTGTCAGTGGATTGAATCGGGGCATGTGAAGCGTCTGGGGTAAACCATGGAAAGCTGTGTAGATATGTATATTTGCGTGTGTGGACGTATGTATATACATGTGTATGGGGGTGGGTTGGGCCATTTCTTTCGTCTGTTTCCTTGCGCTACCTCGCAAACGCGGGAGACAGCGACAAAAAAAAAAGAAAAAAAAAAAATATATATATATATATATATATATATATACATATATATATATATATTTATTTATCTATTTTGCTTTGTCGCTGTCTCCCGCGTTAGCGAGGTAATGCAAGGAAACAGACGAAAGAATGGCCCAACCCACCCCCATACACATGTATATACATACGTCCACACACGCAAATATACATAACTATACATCTCAACGTATACATATATATACACACACAGACATATACAATATACACATGTACATAATTCATACTGGCTGCCTTTATTCATTCCCATCGCCACCCCGCCATACATGAAATCCCTCATGTGTGCGAGGCAGCGCTAGGAAAGACAATAAAGGCCACATTCGTTCACACTCAGTCTCTAGCTGTCATGTAATATATATATATATATATATATATATATATATATATATATATATATATATATATATATATATATATATATATTGGCCACAGTATTTCAATCATTAGCTTCAATTTTCAGCTAGGAATCACGTTTTCACTAGCTCTCAAGAATGAGAGAGAGAGAGAGAGAGAGAGAGAGAGAGAGAGAGAGAGAGAGAGAGAGAGAGAGAGAGAGAGAGAGAGAGAGAGAGAATGGCATCACTTGAATACACTGATACGATCGTCGATGTGCCACCTGCTTCTGACAACGGCAGGAGAACCTGCAAGGGAAGGAGAGGGAACTGGGACACCTGTTCCCAAGGCGAACCGAGACAAACCCGGGCTCTCCCCTCCTGAGAGCACAGTGCACTTACCACTAGCCTCGCACTTATCACCCCAACAAAATGTTTCTAAAAGGACTAAGTAAATACTGATAATAGAATGCCTGAGGCGGAAAACTGAACGATTCACAGTTACAGAGAAACTGTTCATACGAGTCGAGATTGTGAACTATCGCCTCCTGGGGGGGAAGTGAACATAACGCAAGCTGGGGGACCGACCCACCTGGTGGATACGTGAGGATATATATACCAGTTTGTTGCTTAACTCCCATCATTCACGAGCGCGATTACCTACACTTACATTCTAACTTTCTCAGGTCGTTGTAACTCAAAGCGGACCCATAACTTACGTCCACGTATTCCCAAGCTCTGTACCTCTATTGCCAAGTGTTAGGAGAACAGTGTCCATTCAACTAGTACAGACACGGACTTTCGTTCTTAACTTGACGATGATGTTTCGAAAATGTTATGATGTTCAGACCTCTCGTTCACCGAATATGGTCGAGGAATTTACGAATACTTCAGTGGGGCAGTATTTCCCACTCATTCGTTCTCTAACAACAGTTCACTTGATACTCTTCTCCTTGGAAATCCTTTCCCAGCAATCTTATGTTTACCGACTGAGGAACAGCAGTTAAAGTGAGGGATGACTCAGTGCATCTGTTATGAGAAAACAGGAGGCTGTATACTCACTACAACACCTCTAACCAATGATATGATCTCCACCTTTACGCCTTCATCGGTTACCTACAACGTCTTCAACACAGTCGCAGACATTGGTACCATCAACCAGCGCCACAATCAAGTCTTAAGCACAGCCCAGGACACTGGCACTATCATCCGATGCCAAAAAGAACTCTTAAATCCAGCCACAAACGCTGGGTCATGCGCCGCCTCCAGGTTCCCTATGAGAGTCCAAAGCCCTAAAGCCACAGTCTCTTTTCCCACCCACCTCATCACCACCCATGCACTCCCAACACACCAGCCAAAGGCTCACACACTCTCCCCCATCGACTACATCATCACTCCCACTGACCTTCCACTCCCCCCTCACCCCCTTCTCACCTTTCTACCGTCCCCATGTCCCTCATCAAGGGAGACAAGCCGCACTCTCCCCATGACAATGTCCTTCCCTCCCACACTCTCTCTACCTCCAGTTCCTTCTGGTTCTCCTCCCCCTGACCCAACCCTCTACCTTTCCCTCCCACCCCGTCCAAGTCGGGTGTCGTGTCAAGTGACGATAAGGCAACGCTCCTCATTACTCCCATAATGGCCAGGAATTTTGGAAGGGGTGGTGGGGAACGAGAGGCCAGCAGTGAGAGACCAACTTTTGCCAGTGTGGTTTTCCCAGCAGCTTGTGTCTCGCCCTCGAGTCATGTTACTGGGCCGCCATGGAAATGTGGAGGGTGCTCCTGGACCTGTCGGGGCTTTGGGGGAGGAGGAGGAGGAGGAGGAGGAGGAAGAGGAGGAGGAGGAGGAGGAGGAGGAGGAGGAGGAAGGAGGGGAAGGGGGGGTGTATTGATTTGTTGTGGCCGTGTGTCTTGCTTATATTGCTGTTCTGTTCTCCCGTACTTCAAGCTGGGGCGAAGGTATATTTTTCACTGTATGAGTTAAAGTTTGGTCTCTTTATCAGTCTTTTTTTTCGGGGGGGGGGGTTGTTGTTAAAAATGACTTTCCCGCGTGCGTCCTTTCTGTGTTTTGTCATACTTCATGTGGAAGCAAGAGTATGTTTTACATTGTCTGTGGTGAACTTCTCTGTCTTTTAAATCACTGAAATTCTGTTAAGCTAAAATGACTTTACTTATTTTCCTTCGTCTGAAGAGTTTAAGATTTCACAGTTTTTTCCCTGTGTTTGGCTACGTTTTCCATATTTTCTGTCCCTGTTAAGAGCTGGGTACGAACACGCTCTCTCCCCTGACCAGGAACACTACATAATACACGTCATACACAAAATCCCTTGCTCGGTCGACTCTTGAACTGCCAACGAACACTGGCGCGGCTAAATAAGATTTACTTCAAGTTATACGTTAAATCTGGTTACGTTTGATTAGGTTAACAATCTTAACCTATTTAGTTCAACGAGGCGCTAATTAACCACAACTGGCAACAAGCGAAAGCTTTGACCAATCAGCGTGCAGGAAGGTGCTGGCGTTCGCACCAGTCAACTGTCACAATGCGTGGGTTCGGATCCCGGATCTGTGCTCCAAGTGTCGGCGCTTTAAACGGACTGTACAGCGTCCTCATCTCCCGCTGTGCAACAGTTCACTTCGGCTAATTCATGGGCTAACTTTAGGGGGAGGCGATACAAAATCCCTGGAAGCTGCTCGGAACTAAGTCAGCTCGCTTTCATGATATGAATAGATCTCTCTCTCTCTCTCTCTCTCTCTCTCTCTCTCTCTCTCTCTCTCTCTCTCTCTCTCTCTCTCTCTCCACCACCACCACGCCTTCCTCCCTCTTATCATCCCGTCCAGGTTACAGTCGCTGATCTACCGCTGGGAGGAAAGCTCTTGTCTCCTCGTAAATGCAATGCATAAAGGCAAGATTCGGAGGTCTGTTCGTAATAGCCATCTGGCTGGGCTTCGGATGGGCCAGCCCTCAGATGTTGACTCTGTTGCTTACCCAGCCTAACTAACGCGCGAGAAGAATGCACGATAATTAAAAGGATTAGTTATTTACTGGTGGTGGTTGGTGACGTTGTTCGCTTTGTGACCCTGCGAAGTGGGAGGTAGGACTGAAACCCCGGTCCCGGGTATGTGTGCAGCACGGTGCTTGTTAACATCATGAATGATGTAATGTTACAGGGCAAGGGCGTCAGTGCTACTTCGAAGCGGACGGAGGTGGTCCGATGGAGGTACGATGAGGCTTAAAGACATGAAACGTAGAGAACGTACAATGAGGCTTCAAAAAGATGAAATGGACTTATAATGAGAACTCAGACGACGATCAATCTCTTCGTCAGAAGATCCACTGGATCGAGGAGATGAGAGAGAAAGTGCTTCTGATCACCTCACTTAGCATGATGATAATAAGGAAGACAAAAGAAAGCTATACAGAAATCTATAATGCTCACCTAACACACCTGTCCCACTCTGATCACTTTTTTCCTCTTTAAGCAAAAGAAAAAATACAAACACTGTGAAAGCCTAAAACGAAAAACACCATTCACTATCAGACTGAAAGAGTTAAATATACTTTGAATAATGAGGAGAGAGACAGGGATGCACAGGATGAGGTCTGCATCATCTGAGTCACCTCAGCACCTTTAAATTTTGCCACAAAATCTGGCAATAAATAGAAAAAAAATTACAAATAAAAATCATGTCCTTGAAAGAAAAAAGTGCAGTCGGTAATGTCCACAGATTCGTACCTGCATGGACGACACAAAATTCGATCGTGCGACTCACGGAAACGCATTCGCCCGCGAGACCGAGAGACGAAAATAGAGCGACCACTTGAGCAACAACACTTTAGTGGCACGTATTTTCTGCGGTTGGAATTCAGAGGCGGGGCGGCGGTGCACGCTGCACAGACAGTGGTGTCTGGTGGGAGACTTAAACTAGCAAGGACATCTAGATTTCAGATGGATAGAGGCTTTCTTGTATCTAAAGGTTCAGTAACATGTAAATCCACCACAGGAAGACGTAGATATGAATCACAATAGAAATCCACCTTAAGATAGGAAGACACAGACATAAATCACTCGAGAAATCCACCTTAGACAAGAAGACATCTAACGGAAAGGTCGACTCTCTGAACATCAGGCAAGGGGAGGAGGGGCTTATACCACCCGATGGAGGAGACATCACTTCAACATCAATCAGGCTTGGGGAATGAGGGTGACCACACGGTTAAACAGGGGCATCACACGACGAAGCAGACACCAACCCCTCTTTAACGCACGAGGTCAAAAGCACCCATCCACCTCACAACCCATTCCTACAGCACCCCTCTAACCACTGGAGAGACATTAATCCCCTCCTTCCCACTTTGTATGGGGAGGTCCATACCTGAGGTGGTATACCTCCACTGACACTACAACATCCTCACACCCTACCCCATCACCACCACCTCGACCCGCGTTCATAGACTCGCATCCTGGCTACAGCACCGACTGTGCCTCTGTCCTCGGGCAACATGTTCTATACTGGGCGTGCGTCATCTGTTGCCATGACAACGGTTAACCTCCTGCCTACGACAGTATTCACCTAACTCATCTCAAGGCTAATGAAGCATCACAAACAATATATATATATATATACCTGACTCCCCATGTTCGAGTTTACACCACGAGAGCAGAGTCACCTTTGACAAATAAAGAGAGCAGTCAAGGAACTTCTTTCAAAGGAGTCCATCCTGTCTCTGCAACTGAGTGTATCACACAGCCTTGGAGCTGCAGGAGCCCCATGGACGATGAGTCTCGGGGTTACCGCTCCAAGGCCCATTCTGTGAAAGGGGTTCCTGTGAAGGGGTGCCTGGGTCTGTCTTACAGTAATAATAATAATATATCAAGACAAAATCACGTCCTCAATACTGTCTTCCCAGTAAAGGCAAATTTGGTGAGAGATCTGGAATGTCCCATGTTAAAATCCCAGAACTTTTCTCCGGGTGTGTGTGTGTGTGTGTGTTTTGAAGCAGTGAAAAACATGGGGTGGAGGGAGATAAGGGGGGAAAGAACCTCATCGAGATAGCAGAAGAAAAAGAAATTTTTTTGCTGTTTTTTTTTCTTCCAGTATGGAGTTCTGAACAGCTGTCAGTGAAGCTAAAAAGAGTTGTTTTTTTTTTTTTTCACGGGGAATTTTGGCGATATAGCAGATAAACATACATAAGGGAAATAGATTCACTGCTCTCCGGACTGGGCTATATATATATATATATATATATATATATATATACTAAATTCCTATGAGTCCACGGGGAAAATGAAACACGAAAAGTTCCCAAGTGCACTTTCGTGTAATAATCACATCATCAGAGACGAAGCTAGGACGCCATTTGGTAAACATGTTTACCAAATGGCGTCCTAGCTTCGTCTCTTCGATGTATATCAACTGACTGTTATATTTCTCTCTTGTGTCTCCCCTGATGATGTGATTATTACACGAAAGTGCACTTGGGAACTTTTCGTGTTTCATTTTCCCCGTGGCCTCAAAGGAATATCTTGATCACGCGCAAAATTGTGATCCTTTCCAATATATACTATATATATATGCCACATGACAGCGTAAGAGTTTTATTAATTCACTGAGAAATAATATAATGCCTGCGAATGTCGTAAATTGTTCTGCAACACGAACAGTTCGCTTGGGTCAACACCATGGGCACGACGGTACGGCCCTTGAGCACGAAAGTCCCACTCGAGCACAACGGCTCGACCCCTGAGGCCAACAGTAAGACCGTTGAGCACGAGGGTACGGCTCTTGGGTATAACAACCTGGCCTCTTTTGACCTGACCCTTCGATGTCAGGTAAAAATGGCCAAAAGGAGGACTAAGAAAGGCCGCTGCGAGATTAGCCGAAGAGGAAGAAAGGCTGGCGAGTGAAGAAGAGTGGGAGAAAGGCATGAGGCTTCTGGTGAACCAGGTGAGAGAGGGGGAGAGGAGAAAGTGAGAGGGCACTAAAGGCCCAGAAGCAGCAGCAGCAGCAGCAGCAGCAGCAGCAGTAGTATCAGTGAGTTCTTGCATGAAATTGACCCTTTTGGCGATGTCTAATGAAAACCCAGCCAAACCTTTGCGTCAGCCAGTTTAAGTACAAGCACCCGGTCGCCCTTCCGCTACGGCTGCTCAACTTACCCGAAGGTATTTGGACAATGGACGAAACTCGGTCACCACCCTAGACACACACACACACACACACACACACACGTTACAAAACCACATCCAGCAGCAGTTTGGTTCGTCCCCGATACCGTCCAGTTTCCTGGACTTACCCTAAAACACAGAGATCAATGCAGTAATGATGAACGAGATAATCCGTGAGGTTCCCCCTCCCTCCCTAACCAAAATCGAGGTGCAGGCTGAGCGTTCGCCGGAAAGCTGGAGCAAATCATTTCATCAAGCAGCGTCATTAGCGGAGAGTTGAGCCCAGTCGGTCTTTTGTGCAAGTCCTGTGTTTGCTGGCTGGTCTGCTGGTGCGCTGGTCGGGCGTCTCTTGTTCTGGTCGATCATTTAATTTTTTTGAGTTAACGGCTCTCTCTCTCTCTCTCTCGTCCGAGCCCCCTGGCCAGCCGTGTGCGTGTGTGAGCGGTCAGCCGTCGTCTGTGCGTTGCTCCGTCGATTAGCGAGTTTGTCGGCTCTTTGATCCCTATTTAACCGGTGATCGGGTGATTCCCAGAGCTTGTCCCGAGTTGTTGATGGTGGACTTTTCTCTCTCTCTCTCTCTCTCTCTCTCTCTCTCTCTCTCTCTCTCTCTCTCTCTCTCTCTCTGTGTTCTAGCGAAACAAAGATGAGGGTGTTTTGGATTTGCTGGTTGGTTAGTTCGTTTTCGATGAGGATCCCAATGGCTTGTTAAGGGGATCCGCTGACCTAACTGGTGTCGGCATTCCTTTGTATGTACGCTACGCGGCAGTGAGTAGACTGGCATATCGTTTACGCATCGTCTATCAATACCGTAATGATCTCCGCGTGTGATGCTTGTGTCCCGATACATCGCAGGAGGGCGCCGGGCAATCGATCGCGCGGGAGAGACCGTTGTCTGCCGGAGCACACGGTCGCGCGACGTCTGCACGCAGGTGGGTTCTTCTCTGTACGACGCTTGGAATGACTGCTGGCCTCCGGGTCGTGGGCGTAACTCCTCCGTCGTGGGCGTGGCGTTCGGGTCCTCACCAGTGCTACCGCTGGTCCACTCTTCCTTCGCTGATCTCTCACATGTCTGGCTGACTATCTAGTGGGACCAATCTTATCGATGTTGACCACCTGAAGACCAATTAACTACCAAAATGAAGTCTAAGCCATTTAGGATCTGAGTGGGTAGTTATCGAACTGGGAGGTTAGGGATAATATAATCAGTAGACATGTGGCCAGCACCAAAGGGGAAATCGGCAGTCGGTAGCAACTGGGGCTAATGATGATCAACTGGGCAGTACTCCTAACGAGGTGGTTCATCGTAAGAACAATGATCCTCTGGGTTGAATGAGGAGCAGCTAGAGACATGGATGGATCTGGAGCTCAACACTGGAACCAACGGCGATGAACCGGGAGCAGTACTGTTAACGAACCAGCCGATCATAAGGCTAATGATTTTTTTCCCTAATTCACGTGAGTATCATCATCTCCGCAGCGCAACACGAAGGGGGATATCAGCGCGTTTTACGCTGCGTTAAGCGGACGACGGATTTTCAATTTTTTTTTCCTCCATTTTTTCCCTTCCTCAGTTTATTTTTGCAGCTGTGCACACTGGCGAGGTTAGGTCTTTGAACGTTAATGAGGTCAAGGATGATCATGACGTCGATGGTGATGATGAAGATGAGGGAGACAGAGGTAGGCAACTGACGGGGATGATGAGAACAAACATCGCTCTTTCCCCACGGCAGCGACGCAAGACGGATGGATGGGGGAGTGTGACGGCTGAAGCATGAGGGGTGGCTCCTGCTGTACACGGTGCGCGGGTAGCCCCCTCATACGCGAAATATGAGGGGTGGCACTGATATATATATATATATATATATATATATATATATATATATATATATATATATATATATATATATATATATATATATATATTATCCCTGGGGATAGGGGAGAAAGAATACTTCCCACGTATTCCCTGCGTGTCGTACAAGGCGACTAAAAGGGGAGGGAGCGGGGGCTGGAAATCTTCCCCTCTCATTTTCCAAATGAAGGAACAGAGAAGGGGGCCGGGTGAGGATGTTTTCTCAGAGGCCCAGTCCTCTGTTCTTAACGCTACCTCGCTAAGGCGGGAAATGGCGAATAGTATGAAAGAAAGAAATATAGTGTCTGTGTGGCATTGCTATATGTAGCATGGATGGCACTGTCATAAGGGCAATATGAGGGCGGCACGGCTTTATATAGTGCATATACATAGTGACACTGGTTATACGGTGTATGTGTGGCACTATAACAAAGGGAATATGAGTAAGGCACCACTACGTATAGTGTACAAGAAGCATTGCAACACGTAATAAATGAGTGGTACTGTAATACATGATGCTACTGTAGTACACTGCAATGTATATCATACCTTTAGTGGTATTGAAATGCATGTATTACATGATGAAAATGGGGAGACTGACGCAGAATGGCACTCCAACTGAATATATAAGGGAATGGCACTGCGGTATACGGCGCATGAGGGAAGTGCAGTGCAAAATGCGTGTGAGTCTTGGGAGCAGGAAATGAAAAACAAGGATGAAAAAAAAAAGGAAGAAATGCATCATAAAGATACTGTATAAAGAGTAAAATTACGAAATATCTTTTCTGCACCTGATGGTGTGTTCTATACTTATCTATTTCATCTATCTCATTTTCTTATTGAGGTTTAAACCCTAGAGTTCGAGGGAACGACCCTTGAGTTCGTACGAAGGTACTACCCTTGCTTATGTTGGTCTAGCCCTTGTCGTTAACATCGCGTTCAAGAACCACAACCTCGTGCCCAAGGGTCGTACCATCATGCTCATGGGTCGTCCGTACCGTCGTCATGTCCAAAAGTCGCACAGTTGCTCTCACGGGTCGTACCGCCGTGGTCGAAGATCTAGCACCGTCTTGCTCAAGGGGTTACCGGCTGAAGACGTCGTCGTATATGGAGAGTTTTGGACCATCCCTTTCCGAAGCGTACACGAATTTTCAAGACGCTGATGACAGAGTCCTAACATGAAAGTCAAAGAGTCAAGTAAAGAGTTTAGTATTGAACCCTCTACCCGCTGCCGCTGCCGCTGCTGTTTCCCCCTCCTTCCCGTGCAAGATTACGCTTGTGTCTGGATGTACAGTGCATGACTTCCTCGCTGTCTTTTTAGATTCTGAAATACGCGAAGCTTGCCGACTGGGCGGTGGTGGTGATGGCACTGTCTCCCCATATACCGCATACAAGTGCGGGAACACGTCTTCCGGGTTCACAGCCGAACACACGCACACAAGCACCAGCAGCTGATCACACTCCTGAGGCCCCCATTAAGGGCAGGGTAAACCCACCTAGGCGTCCAGCCACGTTCAGCAGTAGGGTGGGTGTGTGGGCCTTTCTTGCATACAAGCGAATCATGGCAACACACGCTACGTGATCTCATTCCGAGCGTGCAATTCCGGCGTGGAAGATGGGTTCCGGCGTTACGACCAGCGAGAAGTAACGGTCACACTCAAGACGTAATTTGTGGCAGAAAAAGTCTCGTGTCTGGGGGGAGACGCTGTGACACTGCTACAGGTGATGCATGTCGTATTTCTGACAAGTGAACTTCTGACACGGTTAAATATCGCGGACGTAACCCAGTGAACAGTGAGCGCAACGATACGACCCTTGAACACGACGATGCGACCCTACAGACGATGTGCGATCGCAACGATGCGACCCTTGAGCACGACGGTAAGATCACTGGCTTTGATGACTTGGGTCTTCGACGACATGGACCTTGAAGGATCACACCCAAGCCGGGCCATCATTCCCCAAAGGTCTTACCGTATTGCTCAAGGTGTTGTCGCGTCGTGTTGAAAGGCCGCACCGTCGTAAGGAAGTAGCCACCCAATAAACCACAGCCAGCGCTGTGGAACTCTTCCATAAACAGAGGTGAAAGCTCCTACACAGCTGGGGGGAAATATAAGACACCAAAGGATGTCGTCATAACCTACGCTTGGGGAACAGTGCCTCAGAGAAAGACGGTGATATAATGGGCCGCCGGCAGCAGAGTGAGGAAACAATGGTCGTGCTTCATGGGGCAGGAGTGAGGGAGGGAAGACACTTAAACAGTGGGGGAACTGTCGTGTCATTACTACAGAAGACGAACTGTGTCACTGAGGGGCGTGCAGAGGCATCAGTAGTGCCAGGTTGGAGGTATACAGTGCCAAAGAAAAAAAAATAATTCGAGACGCTGGTGACCTTCCAAGTGACAACAGTTTGACTATCATCGAGACAGTGCTACATACTCCCACTAAACACAGTTCACCTTCTCGTGAGAGCAACGCCACCTCTCTCATCATGTACATCTGACATCAAACGGTGCCCGTCCCTGCTACCAGCAATAATTACCTTGCCCATGATCAAGGGGTTTTCCCATCACCATCCCTCACAAGGAATGGGTTAACACAGTCACTGAACGCCGGTTTAAACAATGGTATATCAACCTACTCCTGCTTCCCGTGCGATTAGAACGCTGTTTCATTATCTAGATAATCTATTTCCTGAACAGCCTACAGTGTTCTTAACATCATCCAAGAGTGTACACTCGGTCGTACCTGGGGTGCAACAGAAGTGTTGTCGCAAGGAGACCAGGTCGCACCTGGGGTGCAACATAAATGTTGTCGTATACAAGGAGACCAGGTCGTACCTGGCTGGAGTGCAACACAAATATTGTCGGGTACAAGGAGTCAAAAAAATCGACTCAGTTTGAGCTTATTTCGGTTAAGCGAGTGACTTGTGTTCACTGGCTGGAACCCAAGACATCATGCAAGGAAATTCCATGAATGCAGGTAACTATTGCCTCATGAGTGGTCCATGACAACCAGCACCCACAACATGTGCCCTGGATTTTCTTAACTCATGACACGTCCATGACAACCAAATCCCAGAACGTGTGCGCTGCATGTTCTTAGCTCAGAACACTTCCATGACGACCAGAAACTGCACACTAGATGTTGTAAAGCTCAATGGCAGCAGGGCTCCATGACAACCAAGGAACCAGAACCTGTCCACAGGACGTCACTAGTTCCCGACAGTCCATCAACGACTCGAACCTCTATGGTAACCTACCGCTCTGCCTGGAACATGTGATCCACCGACACAACTCTGCTTCATCAATCAATCAAACAGTTACAACTTCGCCCACCTAAGCTGTTTTATTCGGGCATCAGTCCGGCGTGTAACTTATTCCAATGCCAAACACACAACTAACTTTTGGAGCTTTACCCCAACCCCCCCTCGCTGCCAGCAGTTCGTACTAGCTAGCTGGAACTAGCCTGATGCAGCCACGGTCAATTGCAATCGTAATTCACCTGTACATCAACACCACCTCAGGGTTTGTGCACTCACTGGAACATCAAAATTCCAGACCCTTTCTTTTTCTGCAGTCGTCCAGACAATGCTTCATGTCCATTCTTACAAATGATAATCCATATATACAACAAAAGCCTCATCATGTCTAAAAGAAACATATAGTTTACACTCAAAAGGGCACAGACAACTGAAAGTCAACTGTCGCAATACACTGTGCAATACTTCACATCATAAGAACATCTATATCAAGACGATTCTACCAGACTCTGAAGGCCAGAATCTTCAATTATGCAGATGTCAGACTTTTTGCAGACTTTGTACGAACCTTGCCAACTGAAAATCATCCATGTATATGATGTCGTCTAGCCCGGACACAACCGATACTCGGGTCAAACCCGATCAAACAAACTGTCCGAACACCACTTCCCGCTCACTAACTCGTCCGAAACTGACCCAAGCAATTTAGTTTCTCCGATGGTGTTGTTCTGAGACGAGCATACGACCAGCAGCGAGCCACGAGCGTATTCGCAGGTCACACGTCCAAGCGGGAGAGACAATATTGGTGAAGCAACGACTCTCCCACAGGGTGGCACTTCAAGTCAAGGACAACCTCGAAATATGTATACGGTACATATATATATATACACAAATTCCAATCTGCCGACTCTCAAAATAGAGACCCAAATTGCAGTGTCCCCCCCCATCTATCTAAAAAGAAGATGAAAAAAAAAAAAACTTGCTCCCAACCTTAGTATTTTCGGCACATGGTCAATATTAATAAAACGAGGCACTCACATGCCAGGAGCAATACTTGGAAACGCTGGTGGCACCGGAACCACGGTTCGTGGCCTGGCCTTAGCCAGACAGCCATCAGAGCCACGCCGGTGACAGACAGTCAAACTCTCTGCCCCCCCCGCAGACATTACTCCATCCAGCCACAAGCAAATTAAATTGCTTGCGGAAGGGAGGGAAATAACGGGGAGGGAGAAAAGTTGGAATTGAGAAAGTGGAGTCATCAAGAGAGGCCGAATTAATGAGATTAGACAATATCGCACACCCAGCGGGGGGCAGATGACGTCTGCAGACGCTACCCGCGAAAGTGTCGGGGAGGAAATGAGAGGAATTAAGAGTCGGGTTGTGGCTCCAAGATCCATCAGGAGACTCGCACCTCTCCCGGAGCCTTGCTATAAATGTTTCTCCCGGAGCAGTTTACAACTACGGCAGGGAAGTTTGGTCCGGATAAACGAGTTAAAAGTGGGTGCGGGGGGGAAAAGGGAGAGCCAGAGACTGGCATCTTTTAAGACATATTCCACCTACCACAGGTCGATCCGATCCACTGGCCAATTCTTCTCATACCACATATGACACGTGGGTGAGAGACAGCCAGAAGAGTGGCATCTGTAACTCGTGATCCGTCGACCGAAGAAGGTTCATTACATTTCTCACACCATAAATGACCTGCCAGTGGGAGCGAACGTCGTCATGGTCTGTCTGTCTGGTCATCTCAACACTCGGGTCTTGGAGACATGCTCTACAACATCCAGTCTCCATGGCGACCCTAAAGCTGTGGTGTACGCGAGCTATCTCTCCCTAATCGAAATTGTGAGTGGGGTAGATGCTCTAGACCCACTCTTAAGTGTAAGTACCAGCTCAGTGTTTGTAATGGTCTCATCTAATACCTAACATCCACTTCTGCCCTCAAGGCAACGGTTACACATGTAATATCATCTCTGTCTCGCACCGGAATCCATCATCCGGTTTCAAACACAAGATTATCTAGATTACCTGATGTCAAGAGCACCTTTGGTCTTTCTAAAACAACGATAATGCCATGTGTCTGTGCAACGCTGAAAGAGCTCACTCAACGTGAGGGCCTGAGAGCGTGAAGGGTGCGTCCGTCGCAAAAAGAGACTGCTTAGTGTGCCATACTGTTTGATCTCACTGACGTAATGCCAAGCAACACCGCAGTTAATTGTCCATATGTGTTTGTATGCCTTCTTGAAGTTCATCCTATTGTAACACTCCGTGAGTGGCATACCTGGATATCTATCATGTTATTTCCAGTTCGTATGTTAGGCACTATATTCCCGGCGGTAACCTGATGGTACGAGTGTGTACAACATTCACGTCAAATAAAGGATCTGATTCTAACTAATCTCAACTGTTTAAGGAGTAAATCATACGTGTGTGGGGAAAAAAAAAAAGGAGTTGATAAAATTCTAAGAGCAACACATATATGAACGCTGAGCATGAAACCCAAAACTTTTAGAAAAGACTTTTTTTTTTTTCCCGCCACTGTCGGAGTTAAGAAATAACTGAAAGATTAAAGAATGAAACACACGTAGTTGCCAGCCGGTGCTTAAGGCACGAAATAAATCCAGTGGCGGAAAAGAGAAACAGAACTGGTTAGCAGCCAGGAGTGCCAAGGGTGAGATAAGACTGGAGGGAGAGAACCGGCGGGAAGCAGAAATCTTTCCCAGTTACGAGTTATCATCCTGGTATCTCTTTCCAGGCAATCTGATACCCACCCTCTTGTCGTTAGGGGTCCACGGGGGGCAGCTAGGGCGGCAATCACCCACCCTCGGTACACACCCTCACCCTTACCGCACCTCACCATCAGATGCTGACCTGTGCGCCCCCGGAGTCTGACCTCTCTCTCTCTCTCTCTCTCTCTCTCTCTCTCTCTCTCTCTCTCTCTCTCTCTCTCTCTCTCTCTCTTGTCTTCCGGCAACCTCACTTCTCAAGCACGACAGGGAAACGCCAACTGCCTTACCCCTTCTAACGACCCCCCTGCTCCAGGACAACTGAGAAGTGCGAGGGAACGGCACGGTGTACCTGGGAGAGAAGAGGATGAATGCTCAAAGGCTGCAGATAAGAGCCGAACGAAATGGAAGTCCATACAGCGTGTGTAAAAACCCTAATCCAAGGCAACGGTGAAGTGCTAAAGGCCATGAACACTGTGTATCTGGGGAGAGGATAAGAAAATGAATGCTTGAAGACTGGAATTTAGAGCTGAGACCATCGGAGCGGAGGGATTCTTAACTCAAGCACAGATCCACCACCTCTTCTTGAACTTCATGACTGTGTGTTTGTGCTGAGAAAAAAAAAACTAAAAACCTGGAGTTTCCCCTCATTGTCCACAAAATGGCAGCACGTTCAAGGGGCAGCAAAACTGGACGGAGACTTCCAGGGGTCAAGCACGTTTCACACTTCAAAACAGTCAACAACACGTGGCAGGAGGGCATGGTAAATATAACCCACTATTGACCTGGGTGGACGACAAACCTTTCGGAAGTAACATAGACAAGCAACGCGCGTCCCTGACGATCAAAGGGAGTCGAACCTGTCGCAACCAGAGAACGAATGGCAAAATGTTCTCGCTGACACGTCACGTCAGAATCAATAATGACAACATCGCGACATGCACATCCTAATTATATATACGTACATGATACGACGACGTCTAATATTCTAATGGGTTACGTCTATGACTGGAAGGGGTGATGAGGATACGGAGGAGGCTGGAGAGACCGCAGAGACTGGGGAGTATGCGACTCAAAGGGGGTGGGGAGGATGACGGCCGGGGAGATCATAAGAGGCTAGGGAGTCTGCGACTCGAATGGGTGGGGAGGAGGTGGAGAGGGCTGGGGAGATCACAGAGGCTGGGGAGTATATGGCTGGAAAGGGTGGGGAGGAAGTGGAGAGGGCTGGGGAGATCATGTGACTGGAAGGGGTGGAGTAAATGTGGAAGATGCTGTTGGTATGTGATTGGAAGGACTAGGGAGAATGTGGAGAAGGCTGGCAAGCATGTGAATGGGAGGGGTTGAGGAGGATATGGGGGCTGGGGAGTATGTGCGTGGAAGGGGAGGTGTGATATGGAGTATGCGGGCGAGTCGAAGATGTAGAGCGAGGGGAGAGCTGTGGAATATGCATAGCCTTCAAACGGAGGGGAAACTAAAAATACGAAGAGGCTGACCCGTGAGGAGGGAGAGGACGCGTAAAAGGAAGGGAGAACCATGAGGAGCGGAGGAGGACGTGTGAAGGGAGGGAGGGCGTGTGAGGCTAGGAATGGCGTGTGGAGCGAAGGAAGACATGTCAAGCGACGGAAAACGCGCGAGGCGAGGGAGGCATGTATGATGGAAGGGTCGGCCACATCGACCTGGTGACACATCAGTGATATAAAAAGGCCAAATGGACTGTTTAGCGCATTTCTCCACACGGCACACATGCCCCTACTGGCCAGCCAGCCAAATACCTACCTGGGCCCCCTAGAGAGGGGGAATGTGTGTGTGTGTGTGTGTGTGTGTGTGTGTGTGTGTGTGTGTGTGTGTGTGTGTGTGTGTGTGTGTGTGTCACGCAAACACGAGTCATGACCCTCGAACATGAACTTTCTGGTCTCCAATTCATTTCAAGTACCTTTTCTTTATTATCATTTGCTCTAGAGAGAAGCATACTGATATCGTCTTTGCGTAACTTCGTTTGACAATACGCAAAGGTACAAAATCATACACAGTCGGGAAAGAAAGCTTTGAGACACCACTGGCATGGATGAGATGGTTATCAATAAAGTATATGCAAATATGACACGAATTATATAATCCAGAGACGACGGAGTTATGAATTATACAGCTACCATGAAATAATGCTCGAATTCCGACCTCGAATTCCCGAGCACATAACAGACTTAAGCTATGACACGTATATAAGAAGAAAAAAAAAGCCTCCAGTATATATATATATATATATATATATATATATATATATATATATATATATATATATATTTTCTTTTTTTCTTTTAAACTATTCGCCATTTCCCGCGTTAGCGAGGTAGCATTAAGAACAGAGGACTGGGCCTTTGAGGGAATACCCTCACCTGGCCCAATTCTCTGTTCCTTCTTTTGGAAAATTAAAAAAAAAAAAAACGAGAGGGGAGGATTTCCAGCCCCCCGCTCCCTTCCCTTTTAGTCGCCTTCTACGACACGCAGGGAATACGTGGGAAGTATTCTTAATCCCCTATCCCCAGGGATAATATATATATATATATATATATATATATATATATATATATATATATATATATATATATATATAAAAGAGCGGGGGAACACTTTTCTCAAAGATAACATCTGGCAATCATACACCTCGACCAGCAAGCACACACTGTACCACTCACATCGTCCCCCCATATCAACCCCCGCCTGCCAACACCAGCGTCGGGTGACGTCAGAACATCCTACACGCTGCTCTTCTCTCTCTCTCTCTCTCTCTCTCTCTCTCTCTCTCTCTCTCTCTCTCTCTCTCTCTCTCTCTCTCTCCCACACACACACACGCACACCAGCGCGCGTCGAGTGACGCCGGGACTACCCACACTGTGGTAATTCTCTTGACCCCACACCAACCTTCGGATGATGTCAGAATAACACACACACACACACACGAGCCCTGCCAATCCCCGCTCTCCCCCAACACCACAATCGGGTGACGTTAGGACAAACCAACCCACCCTGGAGCCCCCTCCGTAGCGGCCACGACCCCCCCTCTCTTGTCACGCCAACACAACATCCGTCAGTGGGCACAAGACGACGGACGTGCGGAATGTGACCTGCCGTTATAGAAGGGTAATTAACGAGGCTGGGTCCGCCTTCGTGGTCATGACGGTGAGTGCTGGTAGCGGTCATGGTAGGGGGAGAACAGCTCATGGTTGTCATGGTGGCTACTGGTTCTGGCAGCGGTCAGAGCAGCTACTATATATAGTAAGGTCGTGGCAGGTACAGGCCATGGTAGCATTTTTGGCCATATGGTAAAGGCAGCTCTCAAAAAATAAGTGTAGTGGCTCAGAGACCTTATGAGGAAAACGTGAGTTCCTGTCTACCAAAGGGAGTAAAATAACTTGTCTACCACTCCACAGACACCTGCCACCACGAACCACCTGGATCTCTCTCTCGTGTACCACTTGGTTGGTACAGCACGCGTACCACAGGCCGGGAGTCAATGATCCCGCGGGTACGGGTTAGTGGAGAGGACGGTACGTACCGGGTGTGCTGACCTGAGGGACCTAGCATGGGTGGGAGGTCTGTTGGTGGAGCACAGTCTAGGGTGGAGCTGGAGGGTGGAGTGCGGTGGGTAGGTGGGACAGTAACCACATGACGAAGTCAATAATAATAACAATAATGATAATAATAATAATAATAATAATAATAATAGTAATAATAATATTAATAATAACAATAGAAAAAAAAATCTCTTAACCATCCATGTGCAGCGAGCTCCACGCCAGCCAGCCAGCCAGGTTAACTTTCTGGCCTGTTATGTTGAAAACAATTTATACATTTTCAAAGCATTCATGTTTCAGTTTAACTTCAAAAATTGTATTTCCCGAAGCCGGGAGGGATAGCAAGAGAGAGAGAGGGAGAGAGAGAGAGAGAGAGAGAGAGAGAGAGAGAGAGAGAGAGAGAGAGAGAGAGAGAGAGAGAGAGAGGGGGGGGAGGATGGATAATATCACGGTCCGCCTTGCACACACTCCTCTCACTTACCATCACCCTCGCTCTTTCCTCTCACAATACATAACCGTAACTCTTTCTTTTCAAACTCTCTCTCTCTCTCTCTCTCTCTCTCTCTCTCTCTCTCTCTCTCTCTCTCTCTCTCTCTCTCTCTCTCTCTCTCTGGGTATTGGAAGGGTCGGTGATGGGCGCGCAAATGAGCATTACGCCAGCACTTTAGCGGCTGTCAAGACCAGGATGCTGTCTTTTTCCCTCTGCCCCCACCCACACGTGGCCTGCTGGCATTCACTCCACAGGCAACCTCCTCACCACACACACACACACACACACACCCGTAACTCACATGACTCGTTTACTGTAGCTCTGGATCCTCCTAAAGGTGTGCTAGTCGGATGTACTCATTATCACCTACCCCCCTCCTTCGATTTCCATCTCACGAAGAAAGGACAACTTCTTTTCCACGTCTATTCCAACTGCCTCTGACTTCACACATCTTGAATTTCATTGTTCAACTTGAATGAAAAAAAAAGAAGAAGAAAAAAAAACTGAAAGACACAAAAGAAATCCCCAAACAGTACATTAACGAGGGGCGTCGCTGGGTACCTCCCCGAATGGTGGAGGACGTTACGATAAGGCGAGGCGTGGGTAATCTCCATATCTATAAGGACGAGGCAGGCAGCTGGTGACACATACACTGACCGTCTCACCAACTACGCAGGGGCCGATGAATGTTCCTAGCACCGTGTACTTACCTGCAATGAAAGAAGTCAGCGGTTAGCACTGTGACACATATATAGTCCTCAATCTGGTATTCTAAACTAGGAAAACACCTCAAAGATAATATCACTACTACTACTATTACTACTACTACTACTACTACTAATAATAATAATAATAATAATAAACTAGTAGTAGTAGTAGTAGTAGTAGTAGTAGTAGTAGTAGTAGTAGTAGTAGTAGCAGTAGTAGTAGTAGTAATAATAATAATAATAATAATAATAATAATAATAATAATAATAATAATAATAATAAGACAATCAAGGACTTAAAAGTCCCCATCTAGGTCAGGCCTTGAATGAAGTATCAAAGGATGAGAGAGAGAGAGAGAGAGAGAGAGAGAGAGAGAGAGAGAGAGAGAGAGAGAGAGAGAGAGAGAGAGAGAGAGAGAGAGAGAGAGAGAGAGAGAGAGAGAGTGTGTGTTAAAGTTTTGGACGAAGAGGAAAACTTAAAAGAATAAAAATGGGGGCAGGTTACTGGTCGTACGTGTCAGGAAAGACTTGAAAAGGTCCATGGTTCCAAAGCTTGGCGGTGTACGGGCAGATACAGACGTCACAATGACCCATCCTACTTAAAAAGAAAAAAAAAATCGTTTAGAACATTACTGAAAGAAGCTAATTCATCTCATCAAAGGTCTGGCTGCCACTTAGTACGTCATTCAATTACGTCTCTAGTTGAAAAACCAAAATAAAATTCCCAGGATCAGGTACAGAAGCGACGGCCTTTTATAATACAATTCTTCATAGTTCCATAAAGAACAAAAGAAAATACTGTGTACATCACCAAGACGCGGCATTTCCTCAGAAGCGTAACATTTCCAGAAACAATCGAGTTACTGTCAACATTAGATTGCCGAGGTGATCTCATCCTCGAGCTAAGTCAAGAAAGTATTAAAGTGTTGTGTGTGTGTGTGTGTGTGTGTGTGTGTGTGTGTGTGTGTGTGTGTGTGTGTGTGTGTGTGTGTGCGCGCGCTGAGGGGAGGCAGCAAGTGGGATGTATGACCGTTCCTTGGCGAAGGCCAGTGTGTGAAAGTTTGTAGTGGCTTTAAGAGAAGAGGAAGCGACATGAGTGGAAAGAAGGCGGTGAAATTGAGTGAGCTTGGAAAAGAGGCTTGTGTACAGAGACACAAAGGGAGATTGAGTGAAGAGCGGCATTAGGTGGGAGCTTATCAAACAAGGAGAATATCGAAGGAGTGACAGGAATTTCGGGAAGCACTGTTTAAATGTGTGGGTGAAGTGTGTGGTATTCAGAAGTTGGGATGTGGGCATATGAGACAGAGAAGTCAATGATGGGATCAGGATGTAAATTTGGTGGTGAAAGAGAAAGGACAGGTGTATGTATGATATAGGCAAGGAAGGAGTGCGAGTGACTGGGAGGTGTACAAAATAAAGTGACAAAATGTCAAGAGGATGGAGCAGGAGCTGAAAAAGACGGCATATGAGAGATAGGGAAATAATTATCAACAAACTTCAGGAAGAATAAGAGAGAGTTTTCAAACTAGGCGTATAGTGTGAAGAATATAAAAGAAATAGGGAGTGCTGGTGAGAAACCGAAGAGAAAGTGGTAACAGGCAAAACAGAGACTATTCTTAAAGACACTTGAATATGGGAGATGATACGATGGCAGATATGGGGTTGTTTGGGACGTGGTGGTATGCGCGAGAGTCATGACGAACCCCGAGGTAAAAAAAAAAGAGGTGATAAAAGCCCTGAAACAGATCAAGTGTGGCAGAGCGGCAGAAGTGGATGGGACCGCAGCTATGTGTCTCGAGAAAGGTGTGGTGACAACGTTTTCATGGATGGTTAGTCAGGCTTATCACTGTATGTATGCCCAGTGGTGGGATACACGAGGACTAGCAGAATGCCTATAAAGTGCTGCTATTATACCAAAGTAGGAGGGACGAAAGTGGATATTGGAATTAGATATGGTGGAGGAAAAGGCAGGGGTTCGCGCCTACTACCACACCTGCGCCACACCGTAGCGGATGTGGTGGTAAATAAATTCCTGACACTACCTCCAGCACTCGACGGGCTGAGTGAGGTGTATGTAAATCAAGGACCTAAATCATGGACTAAAGACTGTGAACAGGAAAAAAAAAAAAATACACCATTGAATTAGATAATATTCCAGACAGTGAACGGAACTGAATGTGAACTGATTCTGATGCCTATGTGTGAGCCCATGAAACAAGACTTTGGAGAGTGAGAGACGAAGATTATACACGGCGCTGTCATGGATGGAGGAGGAGATTCGAAGCGTTTAGTATTATACACAGAGGCCCTTCAACGGCAAAACGAGGGAACATCAACTGCAGCACGCCACTTCACCCCACGCACCAGAAAAGGTGCAGTAGGAGAGGTAGCGGGTGCCGCTCCGTTGCTTTCATCGTAAACATTTATGACAGCTGGGTAAAAGGCGTTAATGGCTGCTCCTACCTGTGTGTCTGTGTGTGCCGGGCTCCGGCAGCAGAGCAAGCAGGCATGCAGGCAGGCAGGCAGGCAGGCAGCTGTTCGGTCGCTGCTCATGACGAACTGAGAGGAGAGGGTCCGTTTCCAGCTTCGGTGTGTGATGCAGGGCTGTTATATAGCCCCGGTGGGAGAGGTTTTACAGACGGGAAAGGAGATGAAGATTGTTGACTGCCAACGGAGCTGTTTTTTTTCTGACAACCGGGAACTGGTAGCGAAGAGCTGGTAGCGAAGAGGAAGATTAGGACTACTCACCGACTGATAAAGCAGGAGCCACCTGACAACAAGGTGATGACAGAGAGAGAGAGAGAGGGGTTCACACACACACGGGGAGGGAGATTAGAACTAAGAACTACCGATATAGCGGTAGTCTGGCAACCGAATGGTGGCAGACAGGAGGAAGATCATAACTACTGAACAAAGCAACTGTCTGGCAACCAGGCGTTGGCAGCATGTGTGGAAAACTGAGGGTGGAGGGGGGAATAATACTTCCGTAGCTGGTGACCATTTTAAGCAAGTTTGGGGTTATGGGGCAGGCGGCAGGCACCATATAAACGGGGCCCTGAGCCACACGGCCTTCGGGGTTGTGTTGATGTAGCAACCGCGTCGAGAGGTGCTCCATGCGGCTGCATCTCACTTGAGTGATCGAGAGAGAGAGAGAGAGAGAGAGAGAGAGAGAGAGAGAGAGAGAGAGAGAGAGAGAGAGAGAGAGAGAGAGAGTTGTTGTTGTAGTGTGAAATTAAACCTCCCTTACAACTCAGGAGGTGCGGGCTCTATGCTCTAGGGCGAACCGCCGGTGGTGAGGGACCTAGGCACTAGGCCTAGGGGGATTGGGCTTGTCATTCCACCCGGCTCCCTCTGAGAGAGAGAGAGAGAGAGAGAGAGAGAGAGAGAGAGAGAGAGAGAGAGAGAGAGAGAGAGAGAGAGAGAGAGAGAGAGAGAGAGAGTGAGTTGTGCGCAATTACCTATCGACATTGCTAGTAAAAGGCTCTACCCTCGTGCCCCATCCCTTGAACTTTTTCTAGTATAATAATACTTTTTTAAACCTCTGCATGCTGTCCGTGTGTGTGTGTGTGTGTGTGTGTGTGTGTGTGTGTGTGTGTGTGTGTGTGTGTACTCGCGCGCGCGCGCGTAAGCGACGCCTCGTAAAAGCCAGTAAAACGCTGGGAGGTTCTGGCCAGACCCACTTGATGGCGAGGGACGCAGAATTAAAAATGCTGCATTTTTTTCCCCCTCTTCAAAGTTTTGAGAGGGGACGAAAGAGTGAAATCAGCGGACGCTCCCGTGTTGTGTGTGTGTGTGTGTGTGTGTGTGTGTGTGTGATCAGGCCCCCTGCAGCAGTAGCGTGTCCAGAAGTAACTGGAACGTGGGGACTGGTCCACCATAGCTTCCCGGACGGACACATAAACTGCTGGGGCAACATCCGGACGTGGGCGACGATGGTAACATAACCAAGTCAGCTGCTGTTATGTCGCACATGATGACCTCCGAAATATATTTCACTGCACTTGTTATATATTCATATCTATCTATCCTATCTATCTAAAGATGTGGGTGAGTGATTTCAGCAGCTGTTCATACATGAATAACATAATGAAAACTGATTACAGAATTAAGATACATATATCAGATAAGGAGAGACAGACATTAATATATATATATATATATATATATATATATATATATATATATATATATCACACAGAGGCAGACAGGCATATAGATAGACAGACAGACAGACAGGAAGACAGAGAGATAAATACAGAGACAGATAAGACAGCGTTAGTTAATATCACTCGTTCTCCAGTTTAATGTAAATATACCATGGCTTCCATTATGATGCAGAGCGAAATAAACCCGTAAGATTCTAATTAAAAATTTCCCTTTGAAATATTTTTCCTCTCGCCTTCCTTACCGCCCGACGCGTCGCCTTATAGTGCTTCTCCGTGGCAGGTATTCATTCCCTCGCTAATAAGTCTATATATCGGCTTCATTAAGGCATCTTGAAGGCTCAGAGTAATTATGCGTCCTCTCTCCGTCTCATGGCAATATCTTGACGTGGGAAGGTACGCACACACAAACTCTCTCTCTCTCTCTCTCTCTCTCTCTCTCTCTCTCTCTCTCTCTCTCTCTCTCTCTCTCTCTCTCTAAGATGGCCTGGTGTCTACCCCCGCCCCGTAAATGCTCCTCCAACTTGTTGGTAGCCGCTCTAAGGGAAGACTTGTAGGGCCAGGTGTGTGGTGGTAGTATGTGGTACTTCAGCACCTGCGGTGTACTTCAGGAAGTTAAGTCAACCCAACCCAGGCGGCGGTACTGTTCAGCACTGGGCAACTCCGTAGTGAGCCTCAGTGAGACCCGCTCCTTTCCCCTACACCGCTAAGTTGTGGACTCTTTAATCTTCTTATGTCCTCCCTAACTGCTAAGTCCTGGCCCCTCTTTAAAAAAAAAAAAAAAAAAAGGTCGTTTTAAAATGGCCTATTTCCCACTTCTTCCCGGAATCTTAGATTATTTTCATTTTCTTCTTCTCTCCTGACTTCTCTCTATCTTAATCTCTCTTCATGTTTCATCTATAGCCTGGCCTCGACGAGGGCTTTCGCCAGTGACGCCGGGGATTTCGCAAGGATAACCCATCACGCACCTCGGAAGCCCGGGTTGGTCTTCATCCTAACCTTCTCATCTCCAGACGTTTCCTCGGCATCTACTGACACGACTTTCTTCTCCCTCCTCCTCCTCCATCTTCTTCCCAGTCTTTCTGTCCTTCTTCGCTGGACCATACTCTCCAAATCTCTTCCTCCTCCTCCTCCTTCTTTCCAGTCTTTCTGTCATTCTTCGCTGGACCATACTCTCCAAATCTCTTCCTCTTCCTCCTCCTCCTCCTCCTTCTTTCCAGTCTTTCTGTCCTTCTTCGCTGGACCATACTCTCCAAATCTCTTCCTCCTCCTCCTCCTTCTTTCCAGTCTTTCTGTCCTTCTTCGCTGGACCATACTCTCCAAATCTCTTCCTCCTCCTCCTCCTCCTCCTCCTTTTTTCCAGTCTTTCTGTCCTTCTTCGCTGGACCATACTCTCCAAATCTCTTCCTCCTCCTCCTCCTTCTTTCCAGTCTTTCTGTCCTTCTTCGCTGGACCATACTCTCCAAATCTCTTCCTCCTCCTCCTCCTCCTCCTCCTTTTTTCCAGTCTTTCTGTCCTTCTTCGCTGGACCATACTCTCCAAATCTCCTCCTCCTCCTCCTCCTTCTTTCCAGTCTTTCTGTCCTTCTTCGCTGGACCATACTCTCCAAACCTCTTCCTCCTCCTCCTCAGTCTTCACATGTCTCATCTCTCCTCTCCCTCATCTTCCTACACGCACCCGTGCTATCCACGGGTGGAAAGACCTCCAGTACCTTCTCTCAGTCACCTGTTGACAGCTGTTGCGAACAGGTTTAACCAACCTATAAATTCCCCCCCGCGTGGTACCCCCTTGGTCCTCCTCAATGATGTAGTTCCCTTCCTCAAGGGATAAAATGGTGGGGGACACGGGCTGCCCAAAGGCAAGGATACCCTTGCCAGGCTAAGGCCCTACGGATCCTTCAACCGTGCCAGGCTAAGGCCAAGCGAATCTTACACAACAACTCCCTCAATCACGACTAATGCACATATAAGAATAATGAGGCTATTAAAAAGACACTCATCTTGTACAGCGTGAGGAACAGGTCAACAACAGTTTAATTAAGGATAGCGCCACTGGTGCTTGGGAGCTCCCTCCATCATGTCGCGTCTCTGCATCAGGGCCGTCACGACAATACATCATTCATCCGGGATGTCCGGGTGAGGAGGAGGGAGGCGATTAAAAGTTCAGGCAAGATCACTGCACATTAATCACTGTACGTTAATCTCTATATGTATCAACGGAGGATTAATTGTGGACGTTTTCACTTTGATTCTTGTCCGAGTGGCTGCCAGAGGTTTCCACTGCCAGCTCACTGCAGGTCGAGAGGTGGGTGGAACAGACAGCTTACGACAGTGGAAACTGTGCTAGTTGGTTTCACTGCAGGTCGACGGGAGGGTAAAACAGACAGCCAGTGACAGTGGAAACTGTGCTAGTTAGTTCACAACACGTCGAGGGCAGGTGAAACAGACGGCCTGTGATCTCGAAAACAGCGCCTGCGGGAAGACCTTTCATCTCTGGACCGCGATGGGTCCATGAGACTCAGGCTATCCACCAAGGGCGGATGGCCCTGAGCACCTCGGCACGCACACACCCACAGCAGTGACTCACACACCCACAGCAGCATCTCCTGTACTTCCCAGCACCACTAGATCTATACCATGCAGGTTACTGCGCTGCCGTGTGAGTCTACAGAGTCGCCCATCGCCTGTGTTACTAACTTCCAGACGTCAGCCACATACGTCATGCCCGACGGTGCTGACTCCAGGGCGTCAGCCTCACAGGCAATGGCTCTATCTTCCCCGATCATACACAAATAACAAACCCTCTCGGAAATAATTTCACCATAAGTCGGGCACTTACTGTCGTTTTCTCCGAGAAAACAAAGTTCTGATGGACGAAAATCAAATTGAAACTCAATTAGAGAATATATATATATATATATATATATATATATATATATATATAGACAGACAGACAGACAGACAGACAGACAGACAGATAGATAGATAGATAGATAGATAGATAGATAGACAGATATAGACAGATATAGATAGATGGAGAGAGACAGAAATAAAGAGATAGATAGACAGATAAACCAACGGATGGATAGACTAATATATTCTCAAGTGCCTTCTTTATATGTGCTGTATAATACCGGGAAAAATCAGCGCCACTTTCCACGAAATTGGGAGAAATAATACACAAAACAGGAGATTCAAGCTGTCTCATCAAGTCTTCCAATAAACAGAGTTTCACTTATGCCAAGAGAGACTGTTCTCCACGCACAGCACTTCTGTATTTGACGTTACAGTACTAGCACGTCTATAGATACAGAACAGATAAGTTCATGTACATACATAACCTAGAAATGCCAGCAAATCTATACGTAATAAACTAACTATATAATTCTTACAGTAATTACCGTAATCGTTTGACATTTTCCCTTTAAACATCACACTGGAGAAATTGGATATGAGACACAGGGGGGGGGAATAATAAGGATATTACCCTGTCCTGGCAACAGTGCCTAATTCTAGCCTTGAAAGAAGGAATAAAAAGTGTCACGAGGGAACACACTGACCGAGCAGAGGCTCCCGCCGCGTCTACTGCTGTCTGTATGGCACGTGAGACCAGCTTCATAACACGGGCGAAACTAAATCTAATTACGTAGGATTGTTTCCCCGACGACAATGGTCCCCTGTCATGTGTATTCAGGTCGTCTGGTGAACAAAAAAAATAAAGATAAAAAAATAAAAAAAAAAAAGAAGTGATATAAACCTAATTACCCAATTAAGTAACCGTCGAAACTAATTAGAATAATTATCTCTCCCCTTCTCCCACACGCCACCACACACACACACACACACACACACACATACTCGCACTGTGACTACCTTCCTCCATAAAATCTGTCGGGCTTTACCTTATCACCATTCTACCTTACATTCCTCTATTTTGCTACTTACCCTTACCTAACTACCCTAAAATCGTCTCGGACTCTGCCGTCTATTCCCTTACTCAGCTTCCTCCCGCTCGCCTATCCTAGCCTTTGCTCCCTATCTATCCTTCACCCACTTACCTTAACCCCCTTCTACCCACCTGTTTACCCTCGATCAGCTCCCCACACCTCCAGCAATTCACTTACCTCCCCTAACTTGTCCCGCCCCCTTGCCCTTTAGATAATTACCATGCTCGTCCTCCATCTGAGCCAATCACAACACGGCCTGGGTCATCACACACGGATCTGCGGCAGTAATTCCAAAAACGGTGTGACTGCCCTTACGTGGCCAGAACTTCAGTGGGATAACATGAGAGGGCGTGGGAGTTCCAGAGCGTAGCAGCGGGTGGAGAGAAACAAAACATCACAACGGACCGGTACTAATGGCACATATAGTATTCCACGGAGAAACAGTATCGATCATTGACGTTTCCTTCCCCACCACGCCTAAAATCATTATCAGAAAGACAAGAGAGCGTATCTAACTCCAAATCTTCGTGGTGTATGAAAGGCATCACAGCGGCCTATTGTTAGTAATGGCCTAAAGTTGTCTAATACTTCACCTGCAAGTTATCAGACACACTATACACTGTTCACTCCAGAGATTAGGGTAAGGCAAGGTCGTAGACCCAGCTGTGGAGATGCAAGACCTCCGAAACCATCAAAGGGTATACGTATGGTAAGGTAAGAAGGTCCCGAAACCAAATTGTTCAGGAAGACCTCCGAAAGCATCGCAAGGTATACGTAAGGTAAGGTCACAGACCCAGCTGTGAGGGAAGAAGACCTCCGAAAGCATCGCAAGGTATACGTAAGGTAAGGTAAGGTCACAGATCCAGCTGTGAGGGAAGAAGACCTCCGAAAGCATCGTAAGGTATACGTAAGACAGCGTAAGGTCATAGACCAAACCTGTGGAGGGTAGACCTCCGAAATCATCGTGAGGTATAACCAAAATGTTCTACGTAGAAAAAAAGAAGTAGTCATAGCAGCTGTACATGACGATTTCCGAGGCAACGCTCTATGCAGAATGGAGGAAAACTTCAGAGAGAGCAACAGTTGAGGTCCGGTTACGAGGCTGAACTGCAAACAGTGGTCTAACCTTCAGCAGTGGGATGATAACAGTGGCAGTGTGTGTGTGTGTGTGTGTGTGTGTGTGTGTGTGTGTGTGTGTGTGTGTGTGTACACAAAGTAGAAAAGGCATGGATGTACATGGTTCAGAGACGAGTAACACGAGTGTGAAACTCGCTCTCTCCGTACTGCACGAATACTGCGTATTAACACACATAAACACATATCCGCACATCTAGACAATCCCCCCTTAATCAACTATCCTCCCCCTCCACTCCTTCACGCCACACACCCTCACGATACGTACCTACCCTTACACAGCGCCCCAGTAGCGAGCGGCACCCTCAACCACCTCGTCCGTATACCCCCACCAAACCCCGCCTCCTCCGTGCACCCATGGTAGAAAAAAAAAAAGCGTCTCCCTCTCCAAATATCAAGACACACTCCACATTATGCCAGACAACATATATCTCACCTTTCCCCTAAGCCTTGTCCTCCCCCTACAAACAGCATCCCATCCTTTAATAATGCAACCACCTCGTAAATTACGGCCCCCCCCTTTAAACCCCCTTCCAGCACGTCTAACTCACCATTCATCCCCCCCCCTCGCAAGGCTCTGACCCCCCAACCAACACTAACCCCCGCCCTCCCATCATCTCTTAGCAAGACAAGTGCGAATGAAATAACGAAGATCTACATGACAACTGGCTGGCTACAATCAGTGCATACTCACCACCAATGGTGCTCCGAGACTTGACTCACTCCCACACATGTCGCACATACTTCCCGAGTCTTCAACAACAACTCAGGTGCTCCAATACAGTCCTTACTCCCTCACACGAGGCACATAGTTCCTAAATCTTCAACAACACTGGCGCTCCAACACAGTCCTTACTCCAACACACGAGGAAAGGCCACCCAAATCTCCACCACAGCAATGCCCCAACGATACCCCTACTCTCATACATACAAGAAGGATGGCTCCCGTATCTTCTTCACCAGTGCCCCGCAACACTACCCTCACCCTCACGCAAGATGAAACCAGCTCCTGTATCTCCTGCAACGCTGAAGCTCCAACACAGACCTCACTCCATCATACGCCGGCCAGGGCTTGGGTCGCCGTCGGTCATAATCATAATCCCCCTTTGCTATGTGACATTTCCTACGCAAACGTAAACAAGATGTGTTAGTTTGCCTTGGTAGAGACTTAACAAAATATCATTGTCAAAAACAGAGGCATTTCTAGGAAGGTCTCGAACCACGGTCCTGTGACTTCAAGGGCGACAGAGATAGCGCGTGTCCCAACAATTTCACAATTAACACGCGTAACATGAAACGTCCCCTGTGCCATCATGGTTAGTGTTACTGCTACTGTCATATCGCTCCTCCGTGGAATATGCCGCAGAATTTACGTGCACTGCCTTCAAGCAATATAGCACATACACATGTATATCTAAATAAGTACGGCTTACGTACAATTACTTCACTTCTGTACAATTCTTCTACCCTGAATTGGCTCCACCGTGTCTGTCTTGGAGTTAAATATTTCGTATGCAACCAAAGGTGTTTACTACAAGCTGCACTCCCATTGCATTAATGAAATTAATTCGCCGTTGTTGCAAGCGAGAGATGGGGGTCGCCGCGCCCCCCTTCCTCTCGTACACCCCTGCGTACGAGGGTGACTGACTCTCGCTCTAACAATGAACATTAAACGTACCTTACAGGGTACGATGTTCTCCTCTATCACCTTGGAAAGTCGAGGGCCTCGTTCCACGCTCCCAGGGGGAAGGTTCGCCCGACAACCTGTTACTTTCTTGCGTCGATTACTCTCAAGCAAGGCACACTGCAAACCCAGGAGGAATGTCTTACAAGAAAAAAACAAAAAGACACTTAAATCGTATTTGCTCCTAATATTACGTATGGATCGTAGGGGGATCTCGTTGTAGCGTACGAGACAAGTAGACCGTCTGGCTTGAGAGAAATCACAAGACACTACAGTCCGTGAGGCTATCGGGAGATACATCACTTGGAAGCCATTTGAACAATATGCTCTGGGCAATGAGCCGTCATCGTTTCTCTCTCGTTCGTAAGTGGTGCGGGAGCAGTTCCAGGATCGGCGGGAAAATCAGTCCGGGGCGTAAATCAACGCGGCCACATGCCGGGTGAAAACCTGGGAGAGCCGAGGCATAAATGAGATATATATATTAGGCTCGACAGGTGGTTAGGAAAAGGCGAGAACTTGGTGCTGTTGAGAAGCACCTCGTAAATTACGTTCCCAGAGAGTCCGGCCGCAGCAGAGAGCAGGAGAGTCCGTCTTTGCACCGACATAAAAGGAAATTAAATGGTCCCTAACTCCCATCAGCTGTGATTAATATGATCACCACCGCGCGATGTATTCATCACCAAGAAGAAGAACACTTCCCTCTCCGAAGTGCACCTCTCTCTCTCTCTCTCTCTCTCTCTCTCTCTCTCTCTCTCTCTCTCTCTCTCTCTCTCTCTCTCTCTCTCTCTCTCTCTCCCTCCCTCTCTCTGGGCTTTGTCAAGGCGTGCAAACTTTCCGAGTTCCATCGCCAGAAATAGGATGTAATCGGATGGCGATAACGAAACCAGCTCCCTCGCATTTCAGAGAAGGAGCTGAACCACGTGTGTGTGTGTGTGTGTGTGTGTGTGTGTGTGTGTGTGTGTGTGTGTGTGTGTGTGTGTGTGTGTATGTGTGTGTCAGGGAGATAGGATGTAATGTAACGACCTACTTCACTTTTGATAAAAGATGACTGGACAATGTGTGAACTTCCGTGAACCACTGATGACGTATCAAAAAAAGCGCGTTAAGACTTCGAGCAGAGGATTACACAGATGACACGGGAGGTGTGGAAGTCCAGGAAAAGAAGGTACTGACGCCGAGAATATTAAGACTCGTCTTATTGGTTATTTGTTTTGAAGCTTACAAAAGCCAACATAGTGTGATACGAGTGGATAAGCTTACAAAGATAGCTTTACTGTGATACGAGTGGATAAGCTTACAAAGACAGCTTTACCGTGATACGAGTGGATAAGCTTGCAAAGACAGCTTTACTGTGATACGAGTGGATAAGCTTACAAAGACAGCTTTACCGTGATACGAGTGGATAAGCTTACAAAGACAGGTTTACTGTGATACGAGTGGATAAGCTTGCAAAGACAGCTTTACTGTGATACGAGTGGATAAGGTTACAAAGACAGCTTTACCGTGATACGAGTGGATAAGCTTACAAAGACAGCTTTACTGTGATACGAGTGGATAAGCTTACAAAGACATTTCTATTGTGATACTGGTGGATGAGCTTAGAAAGACAGCATACTGTAATACGAGTGGATAAGCTTACAAAGACATTTCTGTTGTGATACTGGTGGATGAGCTTACAAAGACAGCATACTGTAATACGAGTGGATAAGCTTACAAAGACATTTCTGTTGTGATACTGGTGGATGAGCTTACAAAGACAGCATACTGTAATACGAGTGGATAAGCTTACAAAGACATTTCTGTTGTGATACTGGTGGATGAGCTTACAAAGACAGCATACTGTAATACGAGTGGATAAGCTTACAGAGACAGCTTTACTGTGCTACGTGAGGTAAGTGGAGGCGTGCATAGAACGTCCTGTAAGTACAATACATCGACTTGGGAGGGTTACACAGGAGACTGTACTAGTGTGGATCAAGGGCACACAGCTCGCGGTAGGAGGAGGAGGAGGCAAGCATAGAGCGTACAGTGGGTACAACACGTCAACATAGAAGGATGACAGGTGGGCCTGAGATAGTGTATATCAACAGCATGGGGTAGGTGGGGGGGAAAGTATTAGAACTTACAGTGGGGACAGTACGCTGACACAGGTGGGTTAAAGATGGACTCTAGAAGAGGAGGAAATAACGCAAAGTACTATTACTACAGAGGAGGGCCAGGGTACTTCTAAACCCAAGATGTACCTACACCAGAGTAAATTCAAACAAGGAGCCATTACGGGAATGTTTCCAAAAGCGGGAGAGGCTTACCTTAAAGCGCACGGAAAATACTACAAGCCTCAGTTAACCGGAGGGACGGCTTGAGCTACATGCTTAAATCTCTTAAAATTATGCGGCCGGGAAAACTGGAGAGCCACGTCCAGCCAGATGGTGGAGAGAGAGAGAGAGAGAGAGAGAGAGAGAGAGAGAGAGAGAGAGAGAGAGAGAGAGAGAGAGAGAGAGAGAGAGAGAGAGAGAGAGGCGAACCTGCTGTGCTGGTGGGAGGAACAGATGTCCAAAGCCAGCAACTGGGAAGGGAAGGAGGCACGGAGAAGAACCCCTGGGCTGGGAGGAGAGCTGTGAGGAGCTGTGGTCGTGTCTCCCTTCACCTCCTCTTCGTGCTGGTAATGGGTGGAAAATTTAGTGAAATCCTCAATTGCCCTTAAGAAAGAAAATGCACCTGTTAATCCAGCTGTCAAGTGAGTCACGGCCCCCATTTTCGTGTGGGGGGTTCACCTTCGAGGCCCGGGTAACGGAAGGCCCATCCTCCACGCACATACCACTGGTATTTCAAGCCGAGTTCTTCCCACACTCTCGCAAGGCTGTTAACTGCCTCCCTAACTGCTGGAGGTGACGGGCTGAATTGTACAGTTTTCTCAGGACGGCACCAACCTTGGGTTCGATGGCATAACCTTTGACCTGACCCTTTAGGGTCAGGTCACACGTGTAAGAGAGAAATCGTCTTTGTTCATAGTGTGCTACTGATTAATCGAATTTCCAGAGGAACATTAAGATATACTCCAGGTATGTATGTTGTTCAATGTAAACCTAATTTCTAATGCATACTATATCAGCATTACATACTGCGTAAACATTTCTTTTTTTTTCCACGGTGTAAAGGAAATATTCTCTGCCACATTTCGTACGTAGTTCGCTGTGTAAGTGTATCATTCGGTAATAATGGAATGGAATACCTAGGGTGTCCAAGGGGGGGAAAAAATGCCTCAGAAACAAAACCAATTCTGGGGCAGGTCTCATTCCTTGTCGCAGCTCGTCACACACACATACTCGAGTCGTTGAAGACAATCATTACTGTCAAACAACACACGAACACGATACAGCACACGACCGTACTATATATATTCAGTGGTAAGGACTGTACACAATAAGCCCGCGCGTACTTCCCTTCATATTAAAATACTGAGGAAACCCGAGTCTACCGCTCTCCAGGCCAATAATAGCAAAGGAATTTATCTGAAAAATACTCGGGATATATATAATTTTTTTTTCAGCTGGATTCTCGTCTTACGTGGCTTTAAGTTCCTCATTTCGGACTCCCCTGAGGCGATGGGAAGATATGGGAACTCTTCGTTACTTCCCCTCCCGCGCTTGCCAACTGAGGGGATCTCCTGCTGTCTTCTCCTAGCAGCTAGGTGAGCGACGGCGATGTCTCCGATCTTGCTATGTAATGTACAAGCAGGTAAAAAAAACAAAAAGAGGTTTGAAGCACAGGATCCAGAGTGTCATCTTTTGATCCACTGAGCACGACGGTGCGAACCTCTGAACACGACGATTCGACTACTGAGCACGACAGAACGACCCGTGGTATGGCGGTCCGGGCTGAGAGATCCGACTTCCCTAAGGGTCAGGCTACAGAGACCAGGCAGGCCATCGTAAGCGAACGTTCTCGTGGCTTCGTGCTTAAGACGGGCAATGACTTCTGCCGTAGGGCATCACCTGTATCATCAACTCGTCCGCAATTTTCAGATGCTCTCTAAAAATACTGTCGCTGCCATGGCATCATCGCTTCCCAACGCCTCCTCTACCTCGACAAGTTTCCTACGTCTTAGGCAAGTAAGTCTGTTCTGCTTTGACTGATCGGTCTCCTTGTGTTGTGATTCGACTCCTCTGCCTTAAGAAACATTGATCTCATACATACCTCAGCGCCGTCAGTAATACTACCCCACTTTCATGTGTAGAAAAAAAAAAGAAACAAGAAAAAGTGCAGGTAAACTTCAGAGCATTACCTCGTGGCCAACACTAACAGACATCCATTACTGACTCAAATTCCGTAAGGACGATCTTGCCAAGTGACGTGACCCTCATTAATCACTTACTGCTGACGTGATCACACACAAACACACACACACACACACAGACACACACAGACACACACACAGACACACACGCTACTCAACGGCCACACGCACTGCGAAAGTGCAAGTGGTGTTAGGATCATCCTCGACACTTGAAGAGGGCGTTAAAAGATTTCTCAGCTGGTGGACGTAGGTAGACGATGACGGCCATTAACTAATGGGTCTGGCAGTCGACAAGCCTATATAGCCCAAACAGCCACACCAAACACACCCTACGGCTCTCGGTTTAAAGCGAAACTGCCACCAGAAACGATACGTTTTCGTGGAACGAAATCTTATTCGCAAATTCAGAATTTCTGGGCACAGTGATTTCAATTTACTGGTATAAACCGCGTAGATCAACATAATCCACTGCTCTCGTTACAGCACCTGCAGGACGGGGGAAACTGCCAACTTATCCTATTTAATGCAGGTTCGTATATACATACATATATATATATATACATCCTGCCATGTTATAATTCTCATTAATTACGACGGGAAAATTAATAGCAAACATGATTTCCTCCTTCCTATAAATCTACAAGCTCTAAAAAGGCTGCAATTTTCCCTGACTTGGCCAACAGCAGCATATTATCTTATATTTACATTCAGTAATTAACATTTTAATCTTTAAGCAAAATCTTTCCCCCTTTTTTTCTTTTTTTCCGAAGCTACAGATTTCTTCGTATATCAATACACCGTTTAATTACTTCTGGTAAAACTGTATTGACTCTTGTGTGTCTTTTTCATTCTCTCTCTCTCTCTCTCTCTCTCTCTCTCTCTCTCTCTCTCTCTCTCTCTCTCTCTCTCTCTCTCTCTCTCTATTTTTCCATCGAACTGATTCTCTTGTGAAAGTGGCTTCCGTAAAGGAATAAAAGTCAAAGCACTCTTATAAATCGTCCACCAACACTTTCATATATACATGTGGCTGTCGACCAAACCCTAACCCAGCAACTGACCCTGGGAGCGTTTTACTTAAATCCCTGAAAGCACAACGGTACAACCCTTGAGCACAACGGTACAACCCTTGAGCACGAAGGTACGACCCTTGAGCACGACGGTACAACCCTTGAGCACGACGGTACGACCCTTGAGCACGACGGTACGACCCTTGAGCATGAAGATACGACCCTTGAACACGACGGTACAACCCTTGAGCACGAAGGTACGACCCTTGAGCACAACGGTACAACCCTTGAGCACGACGGTACGACCCTTGAGCATGAAGGTACAACCCTTGAACACGACGGTACAACCCTTGAGCACGACGGTACGACCCTTGAACATGAAGGTGCGACCCTGGAACACGACGGTACGACCCTTGAGCACGAAGGTACGACCCTCGAGCACACCGACGCGACCTTTGAATACGACCAGGTCACAGGCCAGGCCCTTATACCCTCGGACCGTGTCGTACGAGCTTTCCTGTTCAGGGGGGTAGAGCACCGTCGTGCTGAAGGATTTCACAAGCCGCCCACCATCTCAGGACTGAACGCGCTATCGCACCTCCACAACACTGGAACTCCAGGATACGAAACACACCCCACACACGGTCATGTTAACAACGCGCTACAGCTGTTGCTGAAAAGGCAAAAAAGAACTAAAGAAAAAAAAAATAACACGCCGATATACATTTACGTTCTCCCTGTAAACAGCGCAAAAGAATTGCAGTGAATACAATCATGACAGCATCTCACCGCCAGGCTGAATAGCATGCCCAGACTGGAATATACTGAAATACTGACTCAATCGCGTCTCTCGCCTGCGAATTTCATTATTTGTTTTTTCCCCTCTGTCTCCTAAGAGGAGTTAAAGACACAGGCTATGCCGCCCCCACAGCAATGTTTCAACCATAATTCCTCCATGAACCAAGTGACATTTCTTTTTTTTTTTTTTCATGTCAACGTACCTCATACCATGCCAAGTTTAGGTGATGAATATTGGACATGGGTTCAATTTTGTACTGTCAGTGATACTGCAAAGATTGCGTGCTGGATGAAAATGTCCCTTTACATATATATATTTATATATATATATATATATATATATATATATATATATATATATATATATATATATATTATATACACGATTGTATCAATAATAATAATCATATAATATTCATTCATGCAATAACTATAGTATTGCTAACTATAGGTTCAGAAATATCAAAATTATAATTATCATTATCATCACCAATACTACTATATCATTATCACAATTATCATTAAGCCAAACAAACATAAAAACACTCTTCAATAATCACAAATCTCACTAAAACTTTATATTTTTCCATCTCGAGGAAAACGCCATACAGCAACACCCACACATATACGACAGTGCACGGGAGCACGTTGGCAGGTAGAGTCATGCTACAGATATTGCCCCAACCGACACTGCCAAAGGGCACCAATCAAAATGTGTTATACACGGAACGCCTGCGCTGCGCCCCGGCGGCAGCGAACTGCGGCGTTATGTGAATGTGAACTAGGCGGCAGGGGCCGACTCAGGGCACATTTCATTCGTCCCCACTGCGACTAAAGTCTCTCTCTCTCTCTCTCTCTCTCTCTCTTGTACTGAGAGAAGCTCTTGTTCGTGGAAAGGCCGAGCAGTCGATAGTGACCGAGGGCAGCAGTGGTGAAGGACCGAAGGACATTTATCATACCCGTGAGTCGAAGTCTTGGGGGGGTGTCTTGTTCTTCGCGAACGGATAACAGAACCCCGTAAATACCTATGAGTCCTTGTTTTAGCAAAGGACGGACTCACTCACATGGACAACAGAAGGTCTTCGTGCGTATACCGGAGTCCTCTTCCTTGGAACAGGTCTGTAATGGGACCAAGTCCATGTGGAAGCTGGGACGGTTTTGCTTGCGTTAGAACGGACCTACGGACACCAGAAGTCCGTGCGTAGGCTGGTGGTCCTTGATCTTGTAAGAACAGGCCTTAAGAACACCAGAGGTCAGCGCGTACGTTGTTGGTCCTTGATCTTGTAAGAACAGGCATTAAGAACACAAGAGGTCAGCGCGTACATTGTAGGTCCTTGATCTTGTAACAACAGGCCTAAGGCCACCAAAAGTGTACCTGTATGTCTCGTTTTTTCTTCTTTCCACGAACGAACTTACGGACCCAGCCTTACGCAAGGTCGGGTCCTTCATTCTTACGGGGCAATCCTCACCACAGGGCATTATGCAAATGCCTCCACTGTTCTCATCCATTTTGTGAAGGTCATTGACCAATAAATTCACACACACACACACACACACACACAAGAAAAAAAACAGAAGCTTTTGAGAAACTTTCTCCCTTATCTGCAGACAGCAAGCAGTCCCTGGTACCCCAGGCACTCTTAATTAACCTGTCACCTTGACCTGCCGGTCTGTCCAAGGTAGTGGAGGCGCAGGCGGTACACACACACCCTTGTGAGATGCCGTCAATCACCAACGACAACAATACCGGAAAATCTTATTCCATTTTTTTTTCGGGGGTCGTTTTTCTTATATCAAAAGTGGCCATCATGGCACGGGGGTGTGGGGGGGTCGGCTTCCTAATCCACGACGCATTCGTGCCGGTTGAAAAAAAAAATAAGATAATATGTATAAAAAAAAAAATGATTTAGAAAGGTTCATACATAGATATAGAAATGGAGAAAAGAAAGTAAAAAAAAAAAATTCATCTGTGTATGTATCATATTCGACCCTTCCTTTCATTCTAAGGCCACCCCTGCATGAGAGTACAAAAAAAAAAAGAAAAAAAGATGAAAAAAATTAAGCTCAAATAAAACTTTTAATTACTTTCAACATGAACAAAATAATATTTATATTTATAAACTTTTTTCCCCTAAATATGCTAAACTTTTGAACCTCCTGACAATTACTGGCGACCATGAGCGAGTTGGGTGGTTTAGATTTGTCTGCCGAACCTCAAAAGAGATTTTTCACAGGCGCTGGCCAGCGGGATCGCTTCTAATGATCCTATTTGTATCATACGTACTATGTACGTATGTGTGCATGTATGTATGTACGTATGTATGGAGAAAAAGGACAATATATGCACACAAAGACAATAAAACACACACACACACACACACACACACAAGAGAAGAGGACCCTACGAGTGGAAAAGTCCCACCCCAGTACAAACCCAAACAGGTAACTACAGACAGGGCACTACACACACATTATCAGAAACATATAAATAAATATGCACACACACACACACGCACATGTAAGCACAATCAAAAACATAAACACACTAACAATGGTGCGAGAGCTCTCTCTCTCGCGCACACACACACACACACACACACACACATATGAACTGAGAAAGTTAAAAGTGATGACCGGTCCCATGAGGGCAAAAAAAAAAACTCCCTCCACTTACAGTGCAAATAGGAAATTACAAGCACATGCATACCCTCAGAGAGAGAGAGAGAGAGAGAGAGAGAGAGAGAGAGAGAGAGAGAGAGAGAGAGAGAGAGAGAGAGAGAGAGAGAGAATCGCCTCTGTGCATACGAAAAATCAGAACAATGACAAAGTCAGGCCTCCCCCCCCCAAGGCCAGGAGTTCAGCGAAGAGGCGGCGGACCACGGCAGGAAGAGCACGCAAAAGACCCGGTGTCACACGACGGCGATGCACTAATTGGCAGTGTACATAACTGCTGCGTGCGCTGACAAATAGGCCCTCCTCTGCCATGCAATCTAGGGACACCCCTAGTGACTGGGTTGGGCTACCGTCGCTCTTAATTGAGATGGGGGAGGGGGGTATGTTGAACCTACAACGGGTCAACTCCATCACATTTTTATCTGCCGTTCTAAGTGCCATCTCCTCAGCTGTGTGCTTATGATGCTCTTACTGCTGCCAGGAGGTCGCTACCATCTATAGCTCTTTCCATCGCTCAAGTAAAACCCTCGAACACGAAGGTAGGTCGACGGTATGACCCTTGAGCACGACGGTATGACCCTTGAAGACGACGGTGTCGACCCTGAGATAAATTTGATGACGTGACCCTTCCGCCACAGTTTATCATCGTCCGGTGTGACACCGAGAAGTGGAGTGTACAACGTCAGGGAGCGGGGGAGACTAGAGAGAGAGAGTGTGAGGGATGGGACACGGTCGGATGCGAGGATGATGTGCATGACAATGTGCTCTAGTTGAGTTGGCAGTGGTCGGTTCTGGAGGCTGCTGAGGGCGTTCTGCAGGGCGATGTACTCAGGAGAGCTCTTTTATCATATCAGTGTTTATACTGTCGACGTATTTCCGACGAGCAGGTACGTCCATCAAGGAGCAGAATTTATAAGAATAAGGAGACACTAAGGTCCCATTTCCATGCTCTATGCGACGCCGATTCGTGGCAAAAACCTCCTTACAGAAACGCCCATCAGCCTGAGACCCTCTGACTTGGATGACTAGAACAGTGCAAGACCATAAATATACCCACAAAAAAAAAAACACTAGGCAAGCAACACAGTTCCTGGCCCCTTAAAGGACAACGGTGCGACCCTTGCTTATGACGACCTGGCCCTTGAGGATCGAATCAAAAGCCAAGCCAATCACATGAACCCATGGATTGAAAGCCTCGTTGCCGTACCTCAAAAACTGGAGAGAGAGAGAGAGAGAGAGAGAGAGAGAGAGAGAGAGAGAGAGAGAGAGAGAGAGAGAGAGAGAGAGAGAGAGAGAGAGAGAGAGAGAGAGAGACTCCCTTTTTCTTGTTCTCGAACTGAACAAAATTCATGTCAACTTGATAAATTCTCTTACCAATGGGAGAGTTTTCTGACAAACGAAAATCTCTATCAAGAGAAAACTTAATGACGAACGAGATAAAAGAAATCAAAACACGACCCGATGAATAACGTATAACAAAGTCTCTGCTTTACCTTCGAATCAAGAAAAGGAAAAAAGACACACAATCCAAATTACACCAGATATCATATACAGTGGAGATCAGAGATACACCAAAGTATCTCAGATAACGAATGCATCTACTCATGAAAGCCTTCCTTGAAAGAACAACACACACACACACACACACACACACACACACACACACACACACACAAGAAACATGGCTTTAAAAATAGAAAAATAGAGAGAAATTCCTCTGGTGAAGGTGTACATTACAGCTTCATTGAACAACGCTGAACACCGCTCTCGTAACGCGTTTAAATTAATGGAAACTATTTTCCGAGGGCATCATGGCTGGTCGACTGCACCTGGCGAAAACTGTGTGTGTGTGTTTGTGTGTGTGTGTGTGTGTGTGTGTGTGTGTGTGTGTGTGTGTGTGTGTGTGTGTGTGAAAAGTTGGGCGGCTGCTGCTGGTTTTTTTTTTTTTTTCACTTTCATCATTCATGCAACATGGAGAGAGTCTGGGGTGAAAAATCAGCATATATTTTTTTTTTTTCTGATGAAGAATTTCAGTTATTTAGATAAAATACGTCGAACGCAGTGGCCAGTTAGAGTGATGTGACACGCTTTAACTGCCGCTGGTTTGAGATGATGATGCCAGTTAAAACTACTGAGAACAGCGATAAGAAAGTTATCAATACAGGAGAATCATTACTAATCATTATCATTATCATAATTATTATCATTGTTTTTAATATGATCATTATTATCATTATCATAGTAATTATCATTATCATTACTATTATCATTATTATTATTATTATTATTATTATTATTATTATTATTATCATTATTATTATTATCATTATTATTATTATTATTACTATTATTATTATTATTATTATTATTATTATTATTATTATTATTATTATTATTATTATTACTATTATTATTATCATTATCATTATCATCAATATCATTCTTATCATTTACTATCATTATCATAATTATCATCAATATCATTCTTATTATTTACTATTATTATTATCATTATTATTATCATCACTATCATTCTTATTGATATCACTATTATCATTATCATTAACCATTATGGATCGTCTTTAGCACCAGCTAGCGAAGGTCATACGTAAGGCTTTAGGCATGTGCTTCACACATGTTGCTTTAAAATTGATAAACAACTTATTATCAATATCATCCAAGCCACAGTTCATACTAAACATATCTCTACAATGTCATGTTTACTTACGTCTCTTCATCATAAAAATTCGTCAAAATTTCAGATTACGCTTATACATTTTACTTTGCCTTAGTGAATTATTGCAAGAGGTCACAGTGGTGTGCCGTGATCTAAGTATACGCGTATGTAGGTATGTGCGTACACCTCGAAGCTATGTATCTTGGTCAGTATGTCAAAGCTCTATATCGAAGTCCTTATATCTCAGATATAGATCCTGGTCATTATGACAAAACTATACATCTAGCCTACGTATATATATATATATATATCTAAATCAACTTATCAACAGCTTTATATCCTAGGTCAATCTATCAAAAGCCTTATATCTAGGTCAATATGTAAGTCGCCAAAAAATTACTGTAAGAGAGAGAGAGAGAGAGAGAGAGAGAGAGAGAGAGAGAGAGAGAGAGAGAGAGAGAGAGAGAGAGAGAGAGAGAGAGAGAGAGAGAGGCGCGAGACGCGAAGCCACACATAAATAGAAAACGGAAGAACGACCTACTCAACATGGTGGGGAGGACTGCTGAAGAGGTGTTGGTCAATCATAGCTCACTGCTCACACCCAGATGTTAACCTTGGACGACGTTTTACCTAGATAAAAGCCAGGTAACAGACGAAAAATAGTGCAGACTTTTTTCCTTTTTCAAACAGAAACGTTTTTACATTCTTTACCAAAACTCTATACCTGTCAATCAAACGCATGAAGGTAGGCCACCACATCAGGTGTAGACTAAGCCTGTGTTTGCGTGCAGCCGTGGGAGTTCCCCACTTCCTATGGCCTGGCTGCTCCCATCACCGTGCCCCGGTGAGGGCGTGGGGGAGAGAGAGGTTTGGGGTGATTAATTTAACCTGGTTATCTTGACTAAGTAATAGCCGCAGCTCCATTTGACAAGGAATGGGGGGTGGAGGGAAGGGTGTGCTGGGAGCTAACGTGCAACTCCCTGAAGCAAAGGAGTGGTGGGTTTTGGTGGGCTGGTGAGGTGGGTTGCCTCGGCCCTCACAGACCCACCCACCACAGCCGGCGGGAGACCTGTTCCCCCACGACTTCATCGATTCGCCTCAGGTTATAAGAAGGAAGGTTACGGCGCGTCCTTCTTTAACTAATATTCCTTTTTCTTTTTTCTTTCTTTCCCTGGAACAGATACCCCTTAACGACATGGGAAAGAAACGGCAACCTGGCTTCCTCTGTTGGCTATACCGCCTTCATCTCGGGGTCTAGAGGAACCGTCTCTTCTGAGGCCTCCGTCGACGACAAAAACTTTTCAGTTTTGGCTTCGAAGAATCGCAAGTACTATGGCTCTAATTGGAACGCAGTGCACTCTATGTTGAATCACCTTTCGAACACTTCATCAACGGCAACTGGCGATGTATCTCCTTACAGGCACTGTCATCATGCCTCTGCATTATCATAATCATTATCATCACTGAGGCCTCTGCTATACCCTACGGCGAGTCTTGCTTTTAGTGTGTCATGTTGCGCACGACGCGTCGTTGCTACCCCTGGGTATGAGGGCCCCGACCTTTGGCCTCATCCTTAAGGGTAAGGTCAAAGGCCAGGCCATCATTCCCGGGGGTCGTACCGTCGTAATCAAGGCGGTGATAAAAAAAGTAAGATCGACCAGTTTTACGGTCTGTCTCCCGGGTAAATGAAGGGCAGCAGCTCCCTCCCAAATACCTCCTTCCCGACGTCACCTCTAATACACACACCCGCCCGCCCTAACCGCCGCTGGAACAGGTCTCTGGAATGACACCACGGCTCTGGAACAACAGCAGCAGCAGCACCTCCGGCTGCTGGAAGGGCGCCGCCACCAGCGCCGATGTGTGCCTGGCACCAGGGCGAACTGGAAGAAAATAAATGTAGTGTGCTTGTATTTCTCGTGAGATGAAATCCTCGGGAAATGCACTGGACTATCTTCGTCACGCTTAAGTCTGTAAAACGCTGGAAAAAAGATAATCAGAAACCGAGTAGACGAGTAAAGTGCAGACGGGGGGGAGGGCAACTTCAAAACAAACGCGTTTGCATTAGCGTTCTCCGTCACGCGTCCGTACCGTGGAGAACAAAAAAAGAAAGAAACCACAATGAAAAAATAAATATATATATATATATATATATATATATATATATATATATATATATATAAAACATAAATCTCTAACACAGACGAGTAAGTTTTACAAAGAGAACTCACATTCTCCTGACCACAGAGACACCTGCTCCACACAACTCCCAGGCGAGAAAACTCTCGTAGTGTATTCTTACGAGAGTAAATCACATATGTCTTCTGGGGAAACTGTAGTAATCTGTGTAATGAAACTAGAGCTTGGCACAAAGGTAGAAACATCATAAAAAGAAGAAGAAGAAGAAGAAGAAGAAGAAGAAGAAGAAGAAGAAGAAGAAAAGAAGCAGTGTCTGATGGTCACAGATGTTGACACACTTAAGAGGGATTCCAACGCGTGAGTTCATGTTCTGTAACGAGGCTGGGCTCTCAAGCCAGATATGTTTTTGGTTCTTTAAAAGCCCGATCTTAATTGTTACTTCCTTGAGACTAAATTGCTTCGCGGTTTACATTACACACGCACTGATAAAAAAAAAAAAAAATAGGCACAGATCTGTGTATCTTTACCTCCTTGAGCACGAAGGTAAGACCCTTGAGCACGACGGCACTCACCATTGAGAAACATGTCAAGACCCTAAGGTATGGAGACCTCACCAATGACCTGACCTTTACGGGTCAGGTTAAAGATCGCGCCATCATGGCCTAAGGGTCTGACCGCCGTGTTCCAGTGTCGTACCGACGACGTCTTCGAGGGTCGTAACGTCGCGCTCAAGGATCGTCGTACAGTCGTGCTCCACCACTCTTCTCACACTATTCAAAACCTCTTAGCAATATTAACGGTGACTCTTTCACACTCGTTACCTCACAAGGAGCCTATAATCTTGGTCATTCTATATCTGTTCTTTTGAAATACACTTCTTAGGCTGGGAGTAAGGAAACGTAAGACAGCAGCCCCTGCATTACTTACAGTCCAATTTAGCGGTGAGATTCAGAGACTGGACACGGCCTACAGTCCACAGTCAATGATACATATATATATATATATATATATATATATATATATATATATATATATATATATATATATATATATATATATATATCATCCCTGGGGATAAGGGAGAAAGAATACTTCCCACGTATTCCCTGCATGTCGTAAAAGGCGACTAAAAGGGAAGGGAGCGGGGGGTTGGAAATCCTCCCCTCTTATTTTTGATTTTCCAAAGGAAGGAACAGAGAAGGGGGCCAAGTGGGGATTTCACTCAAAGGCTCCGTCCTCTGTTCCTAAAGCTACCTCGCTAACGCGGGAAATGGCGAATAGTATAAAAAAAAAAAAAAAAATTATATATATATATATATATATATATATATATATATATATATATATATATATATATATATCTTTCTTTCTCTCATACTATTCGCCATTTCCCGCATTAGCGAGGTAGCGTTAAGAACAGAGGACTGGGCCTTTGAGGAAATATCCTCACCTGGCCCCCTTCTCCGTTCCTTCTTTTGTGTGTGTGTGTGTGTGTGTGTGTCTAAAGGATCTGACTTACGTAAAGAATGATGAAATACAAAAAAAAAAAAAGTTACAATATCCATGGGAAAAAGAACTGCTTGAGATGTCTTTCATGCCACGGCATAGAGAGAGAGAGAGAGGTCCTCACGGTGTATCGGTCACCAGGTTTTTGTGGTATAAAACACGACCAAAAAGAAAAAAAAAAAGGTCCCACTCGCATTCACCAACAAAAGTCCATTGCACACAGCCTCTCAATACGAATGACGCATGGAAATTGAAATTAACGATTACCTATCTTATTCTTCCAAGATGGCTGCCAGCAGGAGCTCCCCCAACCACCCACGAGCCCTTCAACCACCCCCAACTTCTGAGGGAGGGGTGGTTACGATGGAGGGAGGGGGTGCTCGGCTCGCTTTTATTTTCAGTGTCAACTATTACCAGCAAGTGCGCCCATGACGTCATCACACAGCTGACTGCGTGGGAGCATCTAATATGTTTGATCACAGCTGCCTGTTAACTGCGGGTAAACATGACTGCGCTGAAATGCACATCAAAAAAGCATTTCAGTCGGTCATACTATGAAGAAATTAACATGTCTCTCTCTCTCTCTCTCTCTCTCTCTCTCTCTCTCTCTCTCTCTCTCTCTCTCTCTCTCTCTCAGCTGCACATCAGTCACCAGCACGAACGCTAAAGAAGAGAAGGTTTACTCAAGGTGAAAGACGTAGAAGTGACCAGCCAGACGTTCAGCTGATTCATCTACTTAACTCTGTCCTTAATTACTATGGAAGTTATGGTACTACGGGGGGGTGGGGGGAAGTTAATGAGGCCAAGCCGCCTCGACATCAGCCAGGGGACAAATGACTTCCAGGGCAGAGCAGATCCCTTAACTTCCTCAACTCTCTCTCTCTCTTCTCTCTCTGCACAAAGGATCAATAAGGATCAGCTGAGAAAGAAAAGGGAGAATACACGAGATTCCTAAAACGACTGACTCGATTAACATTACTCTTATTACAGCAAGATAATTACGGGAGTGAAGAAGAAAAAAAAAAAAACCAGTCATTTCCAGGAGCACGGTAGAAAAAAAAGAGAAAGTCTGCCCTTTAAAGGGAAGAGACTGGTGGCGTTCGTTTGCCCTTTGCCAGCCTTTAAGGGCAAGGGAGACCAAATCTGCGTCAGTAATTCCCAGGGAAAAGGTCATCATGGCTGTTTATCCTTGACCCACCTTACGTGCACATAGTCATGGAGTCTTTGGTCAGGGAGAGATGCGAGGTCCACACAGTTGGCACGGTGGTCGAACGCAACCCCGTGAGTGAGATGGCTCCGGTAAGAACGCGCCCCAACCCTGCTTCGACAAGGATATCGACGATTGGTGTTTATCGTTCGCCTGGCGGACCACGAGACCCTTGGGATCCGAGGACCAGGCCAGGAGGAGGAGGAGGGGGGGGGGGAAAAAATCTTACGTAACCCATTACAATACGACTTTAAATAAAACCAGTGGCGCTACCGGTCCCCGCCCGGGCCTGTGCTTGCGTCGCGAGTGAAAAGTCACCTTCGGCGAGGGAGCACAGCTTCGTCGAGCAACTTCTCCCTCGAAAGGAGTCCATCAATTCCCTCCTACTGAATGTACCGCAGCATTAAAGTTGCAAGAGCCCTTCGAAGAAATAATCATAATAATAATAATAATAATAATAATAATAATAATAATAAAGGAAAAATCAGGTATACAAGACTGAAAGCCTATGATGAATTTAACATAATGAGGATCTGTGCGGGGGATTCCACAGCTGATGCACAGAGAGGTGGATGATGATACAGAGAGAAGCAGATATCAAGGAAAAAAAAAGACATTTCTATTAACTAATGGACCAGTGGCGCATCTATGAATAAGTACTCTTAAGACATTCTAAGTTTCCATACTCTGATAAGATTAAAGATAACAGTGTTACCAAACGGGACCTACGTAAATGCCCAGCTATTTCTCTAACGATGCCCCACTTACTTCTTGGGGGAGGACCTGCCCAACCCCCGGATGGTACTTTAGCCGCCTGCGGAGTCGAGGTTCGCCGATATTTACTAAGTCTATTACCTTGCACCGCCACCTTATTCCTCTCTCTCTCTCTCTCTCTCTCTCTCTCTCTCTCTCTCTCTCTCTCTCTCTCTCTCTCTCTCTCAGCCGGGAGCGAATTCCGCTCACATTCCTGATAATAATATCCAAACCAACCAGTAATCAAGTGCCTCTACCCCATATAGGGGAGCATCTCTGGGTTTAAGAGAGTCTCTTCCCTACATGGCGAGAGGAAAGTGGCTTATAGAGAAGCTTGAACACGACGATACAATCCTTGATCACAGGAGGTACGACCGAGTCTCAAGAACGACGCGTCGGCACAATCCTTAGACTCTTGAGCACGACAGGTCTTTAACCTGATCCTTAAAGGTACGACGATAGGCCAGGTCTTCCTACCCAAGGGTCGTACCGTCGTTCTTCAAGGGGTCGTACCACTGTCGTGTTCAAGAAATTTCGGGCCCCCGTGGCAACATCTTCCCAAAGACCTCCTACCCTGTCCAGCTCAGCACCATACAACGCAGCGGGACGCAAACCTTCCCCTTTCAGACACAAGAAGAGACCAGCAGGTGGCGTGCCCCTACACCAACCCACAGTATAAACTACCCAAGACATTTACTGCTTTGCACTCTTTACCTCCCTCCAAATAGTTTTCCTCCATCCTACTATCATTTCAATCAGTTATTTACCTAATTTGATCCACCCCTTCCCTTTTTTTCCCCCTTCCCCCTTTCCCTAAACTCGCATACATCTCACTATAACCACTGAGTAGGTTTTAATATCTAAAAAAAATGGAGAATAGCTTTCAATTTTACAAAAAAAAAAAACACACGACGGGTCGTTGTAAGACTACGCCCCGTGCCAGGGTAGGAACCTGGCGTACCTAAGAACAAGCACACAACAACGCTAACCTTCAATTTTCGAATCTTGTCAACCTCCTCACCCTAGCCTCTCCAACTCTCCAGAACTGGTCTTGTCCCTCGTCTCATCCACTGGATACGACCCAGAGGAAAATCCTGCACTTCGATAGGGGCGTCTTCTGTTTGGCTTCAGCGACACCCACATCCGTGCATATGTCATGGCAGACGCGACGAAGGGGGCGTCTTCTGTTTGGCTTCAGCGACACCCACATCCGTGCAGATGTCTTGGCAGACGCGACGAAGGGGGCGTCTTCTGTTTGGTTTCAGCGGCACCCACATCCGTGCAGATGTCTTGGCAGACGCGACGAAGGGGGTGGAGAGTGATGTGATCGAAACCACGACCCCGGCAAGGTAGAAGGTGATCTAGACTGATCCCAACCACGACCATAGAACATCATCTGGATGGTGACCCCGGCCACGGAGGGAGGAGGACTTTAACAGGATTTGGTCTACCCTCATCGAGATATCCTGTCCACGACTGAGTACGAAGTTGTGTCGAGACGAGATGCATATCTAAAGAGAAAAGGAGAACTGAAGGACGTGGAGGAATGCAGTTTTGAGTCGTCAGCGTACGGGTGCATTTGCTTATTTGTGGAAAAGAGGAAATCGTTGGGGAAAAAAAAAGAAAAAAATGTAGGGGACAGAACAGGACCTTGATGTGTACTTTCATGGATTCTGAAAACCTAATGAGTGACTGAACTCAGGTAAAATGTTCTTAGTAATCAACCCCTTGAGTACGACTCCACAACACCTCGAGCATGACGGCACGACCCTTGAGCATGACGGTACGACCCTTCGATATATAACGTGGCATTCTATCGTGGTCCTTGAGGGTCATGCCGTCATGCTCAGGGGATTGAAAACATATATGTATGAAAAACAGACAAACAGACAAGCTAAGTACACAGGCAAACAAGTAAACAAACAGGGACACCAATCAAGACAAAAACGAAACATACAAACATACGACATATACAAACATGCGGACATGATCTAGTAAAACATACAAAGCGACCGGACCAGAGACGGACAAAAAAGACATCCAGATTGACCCACTCTCAATCAGGTCATGGGAGAAATTTCTGGCTTAACGAGCGGGTGAGGGGCGGGGGGAAAGCTGGGGCGATGGGCTCCTGGTCGGCCTCCACCCTCGCTAGCCAGCCAGACAGCTAGTATACCTCTCTCTCTCTCTCTCTCTCTCTCTCTCTCTCTCTCTCTCTCTCTCTCTCTCTCTCTCTCTCTCTCTCCCCTAAACCCTAGCCATTACCGGAGTCTGGAGCAGCAACAGCAGCTCTCGCCTCTCTCTCAATGACACCGAACTTCTCGCTAATACTCCATCGGCACCCAAGAGTTTTATCTTCGGGGGGCAATAGTGACCTACTTAAATGATCATATAACTAACGGATTCATGGGTTCTGGAGGTGATGTTCTGGGGGAGGAGGATGCTGGGGTGAGGTTGGGGGCTGGGTTTTTTTTTCCTATCTGATTTTCTAAATAACATAAAACCAATACTTCCCACACTCTCATCTTGAGTTCGAGGGTCGGAATTACAGCGTTGAATCACCGCTACTGTGGGAGGGTAGGATGGACGTGACGACGGCCGCCAGTGGGGTGGATCGGTACTGGGTAACTTCAGCGTGGGAATCAATTAGTCAACGAGGACAGCAAAACACTCCGGCGAGCTCAACCCGACGCCGCCGACCTTGTCGTGTGGACGTGTGTGGGTGTGTGCGGGGCGTGGGGAGGCCAGGGCGTGGCATGACGCGACACTCGCTACCGTGATAACTATAACAAGAGAAGCACTTCCTGCTGGGAAGTGCTGAGGGTCAGAATGTTTGTGGATCGAAAAAATACATGACGGCTGATTTTCTCTCTTTTTAGATCATATAAATGGCTGGATCGTGCAGCCCTGCGTCTTAGTCTAAAGACAGAGGAATGTTCATGATAAAAGACAAGAGGCGTGATGGAACGTTATTTTCTTCGCACGTAAACCAGAAGACGTGATGGAGATCTTACGGGAGACAGGGTCGTCAAGGGAGGAGAAAAGATGAAACAGGAAGTGGCCTCAGTCAAAATCCTGAAAGAGTACTGTACGCTAAGGTACTGACGACTCAACCTGAGAGACAATGGATGGTCTACACTGAGCTCCCCTGGGCTATTTCTCCTTTTAACTTCATTGTTTCCCTCCGGAGCTCTCTCTCCGCAGGAGCACTCTGGGCCAAGGACACTTCAATACACCCTCCTCTAACTCTCCGAATCCTTAAGAACCCGTCCTTCAAGTCAACAATAGGAGAACATACCCGTCGGATTATCTTCAGCCACCTAGACCTCAGGGTGTTAAGACAGTGCGTTCACCACACCCACTCAACGAAACTTCACATACGACAAACGCGTGACATTCACTCCCCACACCTCAAACATCATCAACACAAAGGCCATTAAACAAATCAAATGCCATCAAGACACTTACTGACGCCAGTCTTGAACAAGAAAATGATTCTCTTGGTGTCCTTTGCGAATCATTAATGCCCTCCACCCTAAACCAAGCCTCGTCTACGTAATCAACCACCCTATCAAGAGCAAAGGAAACAGCCACAAAAGAGACACAAAACAGAGCTCTCGCAACAATCATCGGCAGCCAGTAAAAACGAAGGACAACAAGCAACAGATAACAACAAAACACAGTACAAATACTCTCAATACGAACTCTCTTCAACATGCTTGACACTCAGCTCTTTGCAACAGCAACAATCCCCTCCCATCCAAACCACTTCATAACCATACCTTCAACTCCCAAGGGCAAATAAAAAGCTTACCCGTATTTCACGCTACCACAAAACCAAAGACAAAAGGCTCACCACACTAACAAACACCACCACAAACACACACAAAAACAAAAAAGGCATCACAAATACATTTCCCTACACTTTCATGACTAACGATGAGAGAGACACACCACCACATTAATAAACATCAGGGGTCAACGAGAAGCACCACGTTAACAAACATCATAATGCTCAGCCTCGGTCACAAAGAGAAGCATCTGCTGTTGTGACAATCACCGCCACAATACAAAAGCACCGAATCAATAACCAGTTCGACTCCATGATAGCGTACCTGCGTCATCTGGTGACCCACTACGAACCCACAAGCTCTGGGGGAAGGAGGAGGAGGAGGAGGAGGAGGAGGAGGAGGGGAAGCTGCACCCTTATAATCCACCCCTTCACTCATACATGAGACAACCCACGAGAGGGGAAAGGGGAGGGGAGAATCCACAGCACCTCCTCCTTACATTCATACCTCCACTCATGAATGAGACACCCAGATTGGAGGGAAGGGCAGGGGGGAGCTAGACCGCACCCCCTCATCATATTGAAATCTTCTCACTAATATACGAGACGCACTGCAAGGGGGGTAGCCGCACCCGACCCCCTTTTCATATTCAAACCTCCACTCCTGTGTGAGACGGTCGATTCGGACGAAACTCCAACACTTATAAACTCGGTGTATAATTTACGTGGGCGATGGGAGGACCTCCGCGAGCTGAAACATTAAAAGAGATTTACGCATATTGAAAAAGTTCAAATAATGTGTATCAGCGAGATTTATTGATAAGGGCAACACAGCGGAGAGGGGCAGCGGCGGTACCGCGAGTCGATAACGGTGTTGATGCATCGGATTCTGGGTCGGTGGAAGAGGGCCGGACTGTTGCTTGCTGCTGTTCCCTCAGCGCGACGACGAAGTCGTAACCCCAACTCCACCGGCCAGCTAGATCCAGCACCGACTTCGATCGAGGTCTCGATGTCCTTATGGCTCCTCCTGAAGTCCTGACGTCCAGTAAGAACATCACTGACAGCTGAGGGAACAAATGGAGGTCTTCACGCTAACCTGAATAGGTAAACACACGATTCACCTTAAAACTTTGCGATGGTTTGAAAAAATAGAGAAAAAAAATCGTAAAGAGAAAAATAAGTGGATGAAAGAATCCCCGGCGCATCGAGCGGAACTAAAACAGGTTTGGGTCAGTCGAGAGAGAGAGAGAGAGAGAGAGAGAGAGAGAGAGAGAGAGAGAGAGAGAGAGAGAGAGAGAGAATCTTGTACTTCAAAGTAAAAAACCTACACACACGAGTTGAGAACCCTGAAATTATAAAAAAAACTTTTATAAGTACATGAGAAAGATAAGTCTTCCAAGTGATGTTCAGACAGGAGTATACCACAAGACAAAAATCCCTGTTCTTCCAAGTGTGCACACTAGCACAGAAGTCCCCACCCCAGACGCTACTTGTACGAAGCCCAACACCGTGCTTAATGTTTGACAATTATCATCGTCTCAAAATTCTAACCCGAAATTCACACAAGAAATGGAAGGCAAGAACGATAATAACTCAACTTCCATTGTTCGAAGAGTATAAGAAAGAAATTGCGATACGTCATGAGCGATGTGATAAAAATGTGGTCACTCACAGATGTGGATTATGCACGTCCAGAGTTAATGGGGTTGCCACGTCCAGGGCTAAGATGCAGGTGTGTGGCCAGCTGTCTGGCCCGGACAGTCTAGGGTTCATGGTGTGGCCATGAAGACACAAAACAGGTGGTGTGTGGCTACCTTTCTTGCCTAGACTGTCTCGGGTTCATGGTGTGGCCATGGACACAAAACAGCTGGTGTGTGGCTACCTCTCTTGCCTAGACTGTCTCGGGTTCATGGCATGGCCATGACTAGAGCTGCTGAAGTCGGCTGGTGGGCCCCCTGTGGTTCCTAGACTCACAACCAGCGACCCAGTCAACACGCCTCACAATGCACAGACTCCTGGCAGCCCTTCTCAGAACTCTGCTGACGGTACAACTCGGTACTGTGAAGGGGAAGAAGGACTTGTAATTTCCAGGGTACACGAGATGGAATATCTTCTTTCCAGAAATGTTTTCTTTGTGGATTCCTTAAAGCTTTTGGCAGACCCTCGGCATAAATCAATTACGGTATTTGTGGAAGAAGCGCCAAGTGTGCGAAATTTCTAAGAAGAAAAAAAAATAATAAATTCCCCAGCGCTAACTTAGAAGCTAAGATAATTTACTGGCAATTTACTTTATTTATCAAAACGCAGTGTGAGGCTGGAGTGGGAGTCATCCCATTACTGCCGGAGAGAGAGAGAGAGAGAGAGAGAGAGAGAGAGAGAGAGAGAGAGAGAGAGAGAGAGAGAGAGAGAGAGAGAGAGAGGAGACAGAGAGAGAGAGAGACGGCAGGCAAGGTGCGGCAGCGGCGGCGGCAACAGCAACCCGACGTTTTTAATCAATTAACTAATTGCAATGGCCCTGGCGTTTCCTGGAACCCAGCTTTTCCCAAGGACTCCTACAGCCCAAGGCTGCGCACTCCGTTCAGCAGCAGAGACAGGATGGACGCCTCCGAGGCGAGATGATCTTCAACGAAACTGTTGTATTCATCTTTTTCGTCAAACGACGACGATATGGCCTCGCCGAAGCGTGACTCTTCACTCGTGGTGTAACCTCAAGCACGTACAGTCTCGTAACAATATATATATATATATATATAGATAGATTATGCACCTAAAAGGGGTCTCTCTCTCTCTCTCTCTCTCTCTCTCTCTCTCTCTCTCTCTATATATATATATATATATATATATATATATATATATATATATATATATATATATATATATATATATATATAGAGAGAGAGAGAGAGAGAGAGAGAGAGAGAGAGACCCCTTTTAGGTGGAGTCCAACGAGACAGTGACGTAACAGGCGGGAAAGCTGTAGTACAGCAAATCCCCTAACTAAAACACCCGTTTTCTGTGGCAAAAGTTTGAGGTTTCGCATGAGACGACGTTTGATTCTCTCCTTTCCCTCCCTTTTGGAATCCATCCCACTCTTCCTGGAGCAGCATCGCTGCGCACCGAAAATACAAGAGGTGTTACGGAACTCGTAGTATTAGTAAAACTTCCCTGTTAAGTGGAGCACTTGGGGCATAACGAAACGTAATGCTCCACTGAAATACGCCGTGCCTCGGGGAAGCGATGCGAACCATTGTTAACAGCAGGTGGCCAACACTATACCATTTTCTGTGTAATGGAAGGAGAAGCGATGGGCTCACTTACCTAACTCAACGTTACATAATCATGGCTTCATATATATATATATATATTTTTTTTTTTCATACTATTCGCCATTTCCCGCGATAGCGAGGTAGCGTTAAGAACAGAGGACTGGGCCTTAGAGGGAATACCCTCACCTGGCCCCCTTCTCTGTTCCCTCTTTTGGAAAATTAAAAAAAAAACGAGAGGGGAGGATTTCCAGCCACCTGCTCCCTCCCCTTTTAGTCGCCTTCTACGACACGCAGGGAATACATGGGAAGTATTCTTTCTCCCCTATCCCCAGGGATATATATATATATATATATATATGTGTGTGTGTGTGTGTGTGTGTGTGTGTGTGTGTGTGTGTGTGTGTGCTTAGCTGACGGGTTAATTTGCCGGACTGCGGCTTTGGAGAGATGAAAACCGGCTTCCCTTCTGGACTGGTACTTAGCAAAAGGCAACCTGAGATTGTAATTTCCATCGTTTATGTGGGCCATGATACACAGGGGAGAGTGTTTTTACACACCAGCCCGGCTGACGGGCAAACGCCGACGAAAGACGTGGTGGCGGGAAACGCGTTGGAGTAGATAGGAAGGCAGTCGACGTCGTGAGCAGTACGTGGAGAGAGAAGAGATTGTCGGAGATGATGCAAACATGCTGACGAAGGAGGAGTAGTGGAGACGGGTAGCTGTGGGAAATACGCGGATGCCGATAGGCGCATGTAAAAAGAGAGGGATGCGATCAAGTCTTGAGAGAGAGAGAGAGAGAGAGAGAGAGAGAGAGAGAGAGAGAGAGAGAGAGAGAGAGAGAGAGAGAGAGAGAGAGAGAGAGAGAGGACGGCTCAGCTGAGGATGCTCTGGCCATCTGCTGCTTCACCGCCACCACACTGCCGACCGCAGAGCCACGCACGCGCAAACGCTACCACGCCTTCACTGTAGGTGTATGTCCCGACACACACACACACACACACACACACACACACACACACACACACACACACATACATAGACACACACGCACGTATAGACACAAATGATAAAAGTTAATGCGACTCTTGGTTTAATACGACGTCAGAGGTGTGTGTGAGAGAGAGAGAGAGAGAGAGAGAGAGAGAGAGAGAGAGAGAGAGAGAGAGAGAGAGAGAGAGAGAGAGAGAGAGAGAGAGAGAGAGAGACCTTCAGGGGACTCCGCTCTTACCACACAACCACCCTCGCCAAACAAGCTATAATATTACGGGGCGACCATATTCTGAGGAGAATAACCACCTGGCATCCACGGGACTCCCTGGAATAACCACCTGGCATCCACGGGACTCCCTGGAATAACCACCTGGCATCCACGGGACTCCCTGGAATCACCGGTAATCCACGTCCACGCAAACACACCGCCTCCCTCTCCAGACTGCATGGCAACACTGACCTTCACCGCTTATGTTGCCATCCCACTCTCAAGAGTCATTCTTTTTTTCTCCTATCCCACCCTGAACCCCCGTCTGGCCAGCCACGAGTGCTAGACATATGTGTCAGACCAGATGGTAGTATACAGCACCTGCGAGCGAGCTTTCCATTCCCACCCCCCGTAAGCCATATTCTTTTTTTTTCCTTCCCACTTCCACCGATCCTCCCCACCTTAACCCAGTCCGGCGGGTCACGAGGTCTAGACAGGTAAATGGAGCGAAGGCCAGACGATAATATGCAACACCTGAGGCCCAGCTGGGAGAAAGCATCTCACACACCCGGCCCGCTAGTGATGGATGGACCCAGCCGGCTGCGTTTGGGAGGTAAAATTTGAGTTTCAATTTAGCTGGTGCGTAATAGCTGAGCGTCGAGCCGTCCGACTCACGGAGCGCATACTCGTACACACTATCGTGGAGCAGCCGCCGGAGACCAGGGCAGGATCCGTGTTAAGACGACACTCGCGATGAAGGAATCTCCCTCACTTGTGTCTTCTTCCATAAACCACGAATCACTAAAAGAGGTCTCTGTCTGGAGAGGGGTTCCTCAGTAGCACATATCCTTCCTCTCTTAAAACCGATCACCTCACACCCTTCTACAAGACTTCGGAAATGTGTCTTTCCCTCAAGTGGGTTCCGTCTAAAATCACCAAACTCCCTGAAGTGTTTTTCATCACGTACCATCAGCACTTCATACCTTAGTCACTCAAGCTTACAACACCATCTGGTCATCCACTGAGGCTACGGGTCCCACAGCTTACTCAAACCCCCCCACGTTGATGTACGACAACCATCTTGCTCACCACAGTCACTTGCATCCAGACCCACTTGTTACCTGTCCGATACCCACCAAGTCTACCTTGCCCTGTGAGGACGATCTTCCCTAATTACAGGCAACAATCTTCCTCAGTCACCCTACCAGCGTGTACCACCTTCCCCACCTGTCAGACGCACTCCCTCCGCCCTAGTATACCCCCCGCCAGCATAGCTTTCTCCACCAACCAGCACAATAATCCTCACAACCACCTTCCAGCACAACCCTTTTTCCACCTGACAGCACCATGCCAAGAACACAATCTTGCCCAACCAATACCAGCCGGGTCTACCACCACCACTACCACAACCCATCTACCTCTTCCCACTCCACCTGGGAGCACACCACCTGTCCGACCAGCTGGCGTGGGGGGGAGGGGATGGGGGGGTTAAGGCAAATTAACCCTAGGCCCCGCACGCTCCGCCAGCAGCAGGTGATTGATTGAGAAGCACAGCGTCTGACTAACATATCTGTGGCCGGAATTTTAACACTCCACGCACAGCCGGAGTCTCCATGTGGGGGTAAAAACAAACAAAAAATAAACGCCCAGTGTGAGCAAAGGTGAACAAGTACTGAGGAAGTGGCGAATGAGCACAGACATCATCGTACCTTGCTTGACGACCTTCAACCTACACACACACACACCTACACACCTACCTGTGCGTGTGTGTGTGTGTGTGTGTGTGTGTGTGTGTCGACAACAATCTGTCCTAGTTCCTATCATGACACTTCCTCCACATGACGTGGCATATAAGAGCTGATACCGAGCCAAGTGTCATCGAAGCGATGATGGCCTGCGCTGCAGCATGACCAAAGTTAGCGTCGAATCTGCCGGTCTCCTGCGATCCTTACACCTTCCAAGTTTCCTCCCACCCAGTTATATGAGATGAATCGCTGAGAGAGAGAGAGAGAGAGAGAGAGAGAGAGAGAGAGAGAGAGAGAGAGAGAGAGAGAGAGAGCAAACACGTTAGAAAATTCGTTACTTTCAATCGTGTAACTGTTCGCTCTCTTTTAAGGATCAAGGGTCATGACGTGGTCAGCACACACGGCACCTCTGTCACTAGATTAAGACTTTCCGTTGTTGCTGCTTCACCTCCTCATTTTTCCCAGCGAACGCCTGGGTTCATCTGTCATATTTCTCCCACGACAGTCCACTTTTTTTCCCCCCCATTTTCCTGCTACTTGCTGTAGGTCGTCGCAAATATTCGACATTATTTCTATTATTATTATTATTATCATCATTATCATCATAATTATTATTATCATTATTATTATTATCATTATTATTATTATTATTATAATTATTATTATTATTATTATTATTATTATTATTATTATCACTATCATTATTATCATCATTATCACTATTATTTTCATTATCATCATCTAACCACAAAACGCGGCCTGACCGAAAGCTGTATAAACTTCATGACATGAACACTTATTGAAAACGAAGGTGAGGTGGCGCCCCCTCAAACACATGCCTTCGTACCTGGACCTCTCTCTACTTCATCTCATCCCACACGAGACGATAATCCCGCCTCGATCAACAATCAAATTTGTCTGAACATCAGGAAAACAAGGGAAAAAAAGATGGGTAGGGGGGTCATCCCGTGCTCCTGAATAATATATATCCGCTCTCTTAAGCGATAAATCCCTTCGGGCTGGCTGATAAATCCGAAGAGCCTAACAGGCCATCCGCGTCACGACGTCAAATAAATCCGGCTACGACACTGGATAATTCCAGCGCCGCCGCCACACGAATCCAGGCCCGACAGGAGATAAATCTGGCCTCGACCCAGACCACCAGAGGGGCAGGCAGGCAGGCCACCCCGGACCCCCCCCCCCCCCCCACACACACACACACACACACACGAGACACACGAAGATAAGACGCGCCTGGAGACACCGTCGCCCGTATCCTGGCCCCGTGCATTCCATCCGCGCTATTATAATTAGCTTATGAAGCAAATCAGGAAAAAATATAAATCCTGTTAGCAAAAGAAAAAAATCATATATATATATATATATACATATATATATATATGGTGCCATCTCTTTTGCTTTATCATACACGTGTGTGTGTGTGTGTGTGTGTGTGTGTAGAGAGAGAGAGAGAGAGAGAGAGAGAGAGAGAGAGAGAGAGAGAGAGAGAGAGAGAGAGAGAGAGAGAGAGAGGTCAATGCCACGTACCCATTTATCGACAACCCTTAAGCAGGAGGACCGACCAGTCACTTGGGCTAGGCATGCATGTGTGTGAGGCGAGCCGACTGCCCGGTCCCAGCACGGGACGAATTGTTCACAGCTACCCATGTCAGAGAGATTTAATCGGAACTCAACGAAAATTGAACGCTGAAACCCGTCGTCACACAGCCCATCACGTCTTTATCCACATCTGGGGACGGAAATGACGTGGCTTTTCCTTCAAGAGTTACAGCAGGCACACAACGTGGAAATGTATGGGAAGGACAGACAACAGGAGACCCGATGCTCTATGATGAGGTTTTATGCTGGAGTACACAGGAATACATGGGAAGCTCAGATAACACAAGTCCTGATGGTCTAATGAAGATGTCATCTGCCACGGTACAAAAGGAGTACATGGGAAAGATAGATAACACAGGAGCTGTTGGTCTATGACGGGCTTATCTGCTGGAGGACAGCTTCAGCATCCTGCATTCCTTAACTATGGAGGCAGACACACAGTAAAGCAGAGGGGAGAAGTAGGAAATTCGGAGGAACGGTGAGGAGGGAAGGGTCCGCGGACTGAAGTAGCGCTGGTACATTATTATTCCTGGACAAACAATAAAGAGGACCCTAAAAAAAAAAATGCCTGGCGTAGAAAATTGGATGCCGCCGCGCCTGGGGCCAAGGGTAATAGTCCAGTAATTAATTCTAGCATGGGTAAAGGTCGCATTTTTGCTTCACCCACGACATAAATTCCTGACGATCGACAGAGCCACCGGGGTCAGGATAAGGTGGGTGAGAATGTGATGGAGGTCGTGGTGGTGGTGGTGGCGGAGTGAGCGACTTGGGGAGGTAAATGGTGGAAGGAGACATATAACAGGTGGGGGAGTGAGGGAGGCAGCGACGGATGCAGAGGGTAGGTGGTGGGATGATTGCAGTTCAGTGCCGCCCCTCCAGCTGTGATAAAGGGCAGATCCACAAAGAAGACGGCGGCGGTTCCATCTAACTGTAAACAGTTGAACACCACAACTCACACACACCCTCCATCGCTCTACCACTCACCTTCCATCGCTCTACCACTATCATACAACACCAGTGATGACCACACGCCTCCCACTCGCGAGACCGTTCCTCCTCCTACCGTGTGTGCTGAAACCCCCGCGGATCTTCACTGAGGTGTGGGAGGAACTCAAAGGCAGCCAGCGGGGTCAGGAGTTAACCCATGCTGGAACCTGTAACTTAACGAGTGGGAGAACTTAAACAGACTACATATGAGAAGAGAGAAGAAGCACCGATACTGTCATTTTCCTTCAGGAAAATAGAGAGTTACGAATTGCGAGTCGTGCAAGTTACGTGCTGTCACGTGTTATGCAAGAGATGGTACGTGATGTCAGCAGCCCACGCGTGAGTGAGGCAGAAAGAAAAGAAATCTGCCTGGACCAAACGAGTGACACATGACAGCCACTGAAGAGCTGGCTCAATGTGCCGCCGTCACTTAAGCTCCCGATACCCAAAAGGGTGATAATACGTCCCGAGTCGGTGGCTGGCTGCCTACCACTCACTACCTGTTAGAGAGAGAGAGAGAGAGAGAGAGAGAGAGAGAGAGAGAGAGAGAGAGAGAGAGAGAGAGAGAGAGAGTATATGATCACAAGACAGCATCGCGCGACATCTGGGTCTGTACTGCTGATGAGTCGACACAATGTGGGAGAGCAGTGACCAGGACAACATCCTGGCAGTGAAATATGTCTCACTGACGACGACCACGAGATGCCTGCATGGCTTGGCAGCAGCAGCAGTGACGCTGACAACTGTGAGATTCGAACCGGACATACGACACCGAGCGACCTCAAAAACCTTCAGCAACCCACAAGTTCCCTTAAACTTACAATGTACAGCTAAGTACAGCATGTTTCTGAGTTATCTCTAAAAGAAAAAGTTATGAGATCTACACGAGCATCTCATTTCCAGCCAAAGCACCAAAACTGGCAGACAATCTGCCATGTTGGCATAGCATAAAACTAGGACGTGTCCCGGGCCTGATATGCATATACAAAGATACCGACCTCAATCAAGTTGATTACACTCCCTTCCCTTCTTCCCCGGGGTCTACGTAGCCAGAAAAAAAGAGAAAAAACCTTAATTCACAAAGGAACACGAAGAAAATCGTTCAGACTTAAGGAGACGTGAAATTAACACTCGGGCACTTTGATGCCTGCACTATAAAAGCTTGGCATAAAGACGAAGAAAAGATTTAATACTGGACTTTGATAAAGGCAATTCATTCTGATTCCATGACGAGAGCATCCCATCCTACATCCATTTCTTTTCCTCGTCTGTATACCATTTTGACATGTCGTCACTCCATCAATCTAGAAATCTGGTTTTTCAGTATTTTTGCTTCTATCTTGCTCCTCAATTTCCGCAGAAAAACAAAGCCCATCCCTTCATCATAATTATTTACAATAAAAATCATCTATGTAAAAATGACAATGATTCTAACAACACTGCATTTACAGCAACAGCTGATCTCAATATCATTCAATCATATCAGATATTAACGTCTTATGCACGTAACTCCATCCTTGCGAGCGGACTGTACGGCTTCTCAGAAGGGAATGAGCCTCACTGTATGTATTACACACATCCAGTATTCCCAAAGAAATCAAAACATCATTATTTTCTCTTCCTCTTCTTCTTCTTCTTCTTCTAATAATAATAATAATGATAATAATAATAGCTAATAATTATAATAATAATAATAATAATAATAATAATAATAATAATAATAATAATAATAATCATTATTATTATTATCATTAATATCATTATTATTATTATTATTATTATTATCATTATTATTATTATTATTATTATTATTATTATTATCATTATTATCACTATTATTATCATTATCATTAATGCTAATGCCTTTACTGTAATAATAACAACAATAATTAGTTGTAATTAGTCTCATCATTATGAATATTATCATTACACACCAGGACCCCTTTTGTAGGGCCTCCTGCAACATCGAGGCTACCCTGAGTACGATGGCAGCGCCATAGTATCACAGTTCAGGTACTGAACTACGGTAACGCGAACCTTGGGGGAAAAAAAAAGACGATTACTTTACCCATTTTTGTTATAATGAAACAAATCTAACAGCGCTGATGGGCTTCTATAAACCACCATTAATATTCTCGTAAATGCCTCATATCAGCAATCATAAATGGGAACTCTTTTTTTTTTTTTTTTTCCCAGTATACGAGATACGTCAGCGTGAAGGGACGGTCAAACTTTATAACGACTGGCTAATTGGAAGCGACATTTATGCCACGGGATGCTAAAGCCGTGAAAATTATTCCCCGCCATTTTCACATCAGTGGAGAGAGAGAGAGAGAGAGAGAGAGAGAGAGAGAGAGAGAGAGAGAGAGAGAGAGAGAGAGAGAGAGAGAGAGAGAGAGAGATCGTGGGAATTAGTTGGCCCCCCTAACCTCACTCTCTAAATTTTTGAGATGACGGAAGACGTGGGCATTAGTTGAGCATCCAGGACCGTGCATGCATCCAGTGAGCGGTGTGTACGGGTTTTGAGAATTACCCCATCCGAAGGAGGTGTTCTCGATATTTCCAAAAGGTGGCTTTAACCTGACGCTGACGATCAAGATGACCAAGGCCATCTGCTGGCTTGGCTATAACGCCCAAATAAATAACCAAATAAACGTCACACCAATACGGCAGAAGGGAAGACTTTTTCGACCAAACTGATTGAGACATGGAGGCGAAAGCTGAAGGCCTTCAAGTTTTCTTTTTTCCAGATACAAAGCATCAATGAGGCATTTTACTGTGTGGGGTGGCTGTCTGTCCAATATGCCTTCCTATGCAATTTCAACTTGAGGATAGCTTAAAAGAGACAGTGTACTGAACTACTACATGCATAATTGCAGCAGAGAAATATTTGAACAGAGGTGAGAAATCGGTAGCAACCTTACGGCGTCTGGAACGAAGAAACTGACGGCTTTATACGATTCTGTTTTGCTCTCCGTTTTCTATTCTGCTGCCAATATGAACCTTGCTTGTTCTGCAAGGTGAAGACAGTGAAGGATGAGCACTTTCTGAAGACTGTCTCTCGGTCTCGGCACAGATTTTGACACTCGTTTCATGCTACACATGAGGATGCGTATAGGTCATCTCCACCAACTCAGTGACATGCAAATGCACACACAGTCACCAAAAGCACAACGCCCATGGCGGGTGTGCGAAAACGTATTCCGAGCCATGACTTACCAGTAGAATCCATGACCACATTTATGGCATGTGGAGTCAGAACAGATTGCCAAATACGCGAAAATATACCATAAGACGTGGACTCAACATGAAACGCGAAATACTTACGGTCAAAAGTGACTCTGTGATGAACATCCGGATCAAGTACTTACCTGTAAAGGAAGAGAAAATCATTAATATATAACACTATGATAAATGTGAATGCATTTGTTTGTCCATGTGTGTGTGTGTGTGTTTGTGTGTGTGTGTGTGTGTGTGTGTGTGTGTGTGTGTGTGTGTGTGTGTGTTTACTTTTATGTGTTCAAGTGCGTATATATTTGTAAGTACATATGCGTTTGCATGTGCATCGACTGAGACGCAAGAGAATATGTCAATAACAATACTGCATGTTTACTGTTGACAAGTAAATTGCATGCGACAGGTGAAGGGTGTAACGCTTGTACCTTCTCTGTCACCCACCAACCACTGCTTTACCTGTCATCCAACAGCCACTACCCTACTTTTCACCCACCAGCCGCTACCCCACCTGTCACCCACCAGCTACTACCCTAACTGTCACTCTAATAGCCCCTACCCTCCAGGTAAAGTTTTCATTCGAGAAAATAACAAACACTGGAGTCAGCTTTTCCCCCCCAAAAAAGGCAAGGAAGCGTAATGCTCCAAAATACAGCCCCATAACTCATGTACCCCAAATCCCCAGGAAAACTAGGGAGATGTGTTAACCTACTCATTTGCCCAGGACTTAAAACTTCAAACATCAAACTTAATTTTTCCTCGTGTTTTCATGAAAGACACGCCACACTTCAGCCATGTGCAAACTTAGTCTTAAACATTCTCAACTTGGCCCAAGTTCGTCGCTGCAGGTCGAGGCCAGTATTTTTTTGGGGCTCACGTTCGGTCTGTCATTGCCCAGCTTGGCCCAGAGACCTGCCCCGTTGCGCCTCAAGCCCCTGCCTGACCTTGGCTACGAACGCTCCCAACACGGAGGGAGGATCGGATAGAAAATGTATGCGCGACAGTGTAAATTCATGACATGCTGGACGCAATCTGTTCCCAAAGTGCGAGAGATTCAATTTCGGTAAAACGTCAGCTATAAAGATGAACGCCTGACCCTGAAGTACGCATCATTAATTATAAAAGAAAAACGATAAGTATCGGATACGTGAGTGTAATTAGGTTCGAGTCACCTCGGTTCTGCTAATGAAGGCAGATGGCAATGGGAGGTCCCTCACCACGGCTGAGAGTCTGTCTGCTCCTGCTGGTTCGGACACCATATTCTCGGTATGTATGCACACACACACACACACACACACATATATTCATCGACCGGACGCAGGGGGGGAGGACGAACACGTGGGTTGGGTTTAAGCCGAATGCCACGACCAGGATTCGAGCCCATACGGGTCGGACCACTGGTCTATCCCGTACTGATTCATGGACAGCAACGTTAACTACTGCACCACGGAGGGCCCGCTTGTGTGTGTGTGTGTGTGTGTGTGTGTGTGTGTGTGTGTGTGTGTGTGTGTAAAGCGGTGCTGTTCAAGTTTTCCCATGAGTGGCCATGAGCACGTCCAAGCGCTTGTGTCCTGCCTGTGCGTGCTTGCCTGTGTCGCGTCAAAGCGATCTTGTCTTTGTGCATGTATCGTCCAAGCATTCGTATTGGCTCAGTGTGTGGGGCCTCCGTTTGTGTGGGTCCGAGATGTATCATAATGTATTTTCAAGGCTGAGCTGTCCACAGTAAGCTCTTCAAGCACAATCTGAGCCGCCTACACCACGCACCAAAATAAAATCTAAACTACTTACACCAAAGACTGAAAGACAAGCTGAACTACTTACATCAACCGCTGAAACAAAACCTGAGCTACGTACACGAAGCACTTGAAACAAACATCTGAACTAATTACACCAAAAACTGAAACAAACTCTGAACTACTTACTCCAGACACTGAAACAGAAGCTAAACTGCTTACACTGAGCACCAGAAGAGTCTTTAAGCTCACCAGACACATATCAGTCTACCTGACTTCTACAACCAACGTTCACGGTCGTAGAATGATACAAAAAAACCAACGTTCACGGTCGTAGAATGATACAAAAAAAATTTAAAAAAAACTGAACTACCGACCGTGGACGGAGCACGGCCATATCCAGGTGATCGGCATGTCTGACCAGAGGCATTGTAACAGTCGGTGTCCTTGCACTTCCCTCCTGCCTCCGACACAGGCTCGTCAATTAGTGATACAAGACTCGGTCCAATCCATCCACACACGCCTACTACACAACAAAGGCATCGTCGTGATCCAATATATCTCCTCCTCCTTTGTTATAATCCACACTTGCTTACTCTAATCAGCTCGAAACAGGGTTCACGCTCGCGAGGCCGAGTGTGTAAATTACAAAATTCTTCCGCCGCTTCATGACCGGCAGCATATACTTGCCTATCCAATATATCCGAGCCTTCTTAATGACGGCGCAAAGAATACGACAGACCATCAAACCAACCTTCGAAAACCACGCAGTTATGCGATACTAACGAGATAGTTCGATCGATAATACCGTATTCCTATTGCAGCACATGGCAACAGTCTGCCACTGAACAATGTATCCTGATCAAAACGAAGACTTGGGAATGCAGATGGTATAACCTGCACAGAGGCAGGAGGTACTGGCACGTCCTCTCTTACTATGCATGGAAGGGACGGGACCTGGCCGACACATACAGAGGGAAATATACGACGGAGATACAAAGGTTAACAAGAAATGAGTCTCTGAACAAATACACACGCATACACAAACACACACGACAAAAAAACATTAGCGTTCATACATACAAACGTACTGAAACATGAGTGATCAACACCAACAGTAAAACAAATAAAAAAGCTATCAAATGTCTTCAAACAAAAGACAAAAACATATGCAATAGTTGAAAAAAAATCACAAATCTGGAGGTGACACTGATTTAAACATCTGACCGACAGTGGCCTGTACAACAGAACACACACACACATAACGATGAAAACAAAAACATCATAATAAAGCACACCAGGGACGTAAAACAGAAGCACACCTAACACTGAGCCATACCAAAAAAACCTCACCCAAAACAGTGACCACGGAAACTTAACCACAACAGTAATACGACAAAAACACCCACAAGTGACCTGGTAGGCCACAGTAAGAAAAAATAAACACACATCCGACACAGGCGGGATACCAATAAATACGCAAGTGACAAAAACAAGACTGAAAGAAACACAAAACTGAAACAGCGAGACGAACAAACACGACTCCGGACACAATACGCTAAACACATCAACACAACGGTGTCATCAAGAACACATACTCGACGCCGAGCATACAAGTAGATACACAAACACCAGGCAACGACAAACACATTGGACGGTGAGAAACGCAGGCGACAGTCGCATTTGCCAATGGTACGTGAGAATATGACATCTAACTGTCACAGAATGCTGACACGAACACAGTGCTGACTATTACATAGTGATGACGGCATCTTAGCGTTGACAGCATCACTGTGCTGACATCAGCTCCGCGCTAACGGCAGGAGTACTGTAAAGCGAGGCAGTGCTGACGACAACTTAGTGTTCACGGCAACACCGCTAAGAACAACACAGTACTGACAGCGGCTTATAGAGCCGAAGGCAACGCACGGGAGATAAAGACACCGGAGGTGCTGGGACTTCCGCCCGTAATGTAAGAGGCGAGATGGGAAGGAAGACAAGCGGGACCCCCCGTCCTTCAAGGGATGGTAGTGGCAGCGACGGTGACGACGCTGGGGGGGAGGGCGACATATTATGCGTCGCCACGCGCAAGAACGTCCTCCCCCCCCACTCCTCTTCCTCCTCCCGATGGCGCTGAGGGCGAGGGCCGCTGATGACCTACCTGCACCAGAACACCCCGCGTCATCAGGGCACCGCACGCCACGATGCACCTCCTCTTCCACCAGGATCGAACGACTGACTCACTCACACGCCGTGCAGGCGGCCAGTCGCAATCACTTGGAACTGGTTGGATGGCGAGTTATTTCGACCTCGGACCTATCGACTGCTTGGGTTAATAAGGCCATCAATCTCAACCACCGATCGAAATGACATGAGCACACCCTCTTCAGCGTTCAGGATAACTATGTATGACCACACACACACCCTCACTCCACACAAAGCCCCAGTCACTTCGGAACAGTAGCCACAAGAGGCATAATGTAAAGCAAAGCAAAGGAGGGATAAGGTAATTGGAATGGTTCTCTGACTACTGATTACATGGAGTCCTCCCACAGGATAAATCTTTACGGTGGAATGGTCATCATAACTACCGCCCCGGAGTACTCGATAATACGATTTCGTTCCGTACTGCACACGGCGTGCAATTAATTCCGGGCAGTACCTGGGAACCTGCGAGGCACAAACAAAATAACTCACCGCTGGTCAGGTGGGGGGAACAGTATAATGAAAGCGCCTGCAGCTCCCAGGCACGACCAGTGGACCAGAATTCTCCTCTCGCTGCCCAGCCCAGGGTCATGTGAGAGATGGACCACACTCGCCATACTGATCCTCCTGGTCTAGGATCATGTGGCTGATGGACCACAATCGCCATATTTGGTTCATACTGGTCCAAGATCATACTGGAGGTGGACCACGCTCATCTTATTGGTCCTACTGGTCCGGGATCACGAGACTAATGGCCTACATCACTATAAGGGTCCTAATGGTCCAATAACATATGGACGATGGATCTCTCTCTCTCTCTCTCTCTCTCTCTCTCTCTCTCTCTCTCTCTCTCTCTCACACACACACACACACACACACACACACACACACATACACACACACACACACACCACACTACATCGGCTCTACGAGTCCAGGACTTGAACCTACGACGCTTGGAAAATCTAATTAAACCAGGCGCATGCGCTTCACGCTCGCCTTTGCTCCTGAGACCAACCATATATGTATATATATGGATGCGCCAGCAGGAACCAGTCACTGATGACAGAACGTTGCCCAAAGAGGTTTAAACCGTGATGAGAAAGGCAGTCAATAATCCTTGTGTGTTGCGACATGTGCAGTCACGAGGTCACAACCGTGTGGCGTTCCGGGAGATAAAATTCGAGGAGTGGTAGACAGATGGACTGGAAAAGGGACGTCGCGCAATGACACAGGTTTACTTCAACAAGGAGCTGGTATAAACAGATCTTCTGGTGCCAGAGTCTAGCAGCAATGAACTTACCGTCACTGCCAGTCACAGACGGTATCTTGAGGTACTTTATGAGCTACTAACAGCTGCTTTTCATTCTTTCCGATGGGCACAAACCTGCATCACACTCCCTGATCGATACCCGTGGCGGGGCTGCATTTCCAATCGAGCGCTCCAAACATTTTTACAATAAGGATATATTCAGGTGATCGAACTGGCAAAAATTTCTCACCAATATTTCCACTACGGGGCAAATATGCACCAAATTGGAACGATTCCAATTCTGCCGCTGATAAATCGCAAGCAAATAAAATGCCTTGATTAAAATACCTTTTTGTCAGATATTAATGTTCCAACAGGTAAAATATTACGATTTAATGATAGCTGGATAAAGTTACAACAAATGCAGATTACAATCATGAATTTCAAATTCTCTGGTGCAGCGAGACCCAGATGCGGAGCAAGCGTTCTTTTCCCCCCCTCACGTGGCAAACAAGAGGCAAATCAGTCCCATCTCCACAAGCACCCATCACTACTTGGATGAGGGGTGAACGCTAATGCGTGTGGGGCAGCAACGACCGATAGTACCCAGGTGTGGAGGGAGAGTGAGAGAGTGTATCACGGGGTGAAGGAAGGAGAGGAGGATAAAGGGTATGATGATCGTGGGGTGACGAAAGTTGGGGCGGGTCGTCCGCTAAATAGTGGACTGGCCTACTACTATAAGATGGACGGACCGTCTACTAAGAGTGTGAACGGCCCATCTACTAAAGGTCCGACAAGGAGGAGTTCGCTAGCCAGGACTATCTACAATGCCAAGCTGACAGAGGGAGACGCTCTTACGAGTTACCGGATCAGCCAGTCTGTCTGCTTGGCCCCGAAGCTGCTGACAGGGTAAACACACGCACCTACCCGCCTAGCACTACCACCCGCTCTTCTCACGATGGATCTCCTCACGCCATAGCTTCATCACAAGCAACTCCCGAGGTGGGTCTCACGCATTACTCACATCACACACACACACACAACTCTCGAGAAGGCTCCCACGCATTACCTCATACCACACTAGGATCTTCAGGCTAGAGCCTCACCACACTCACGATCCTTGCCACACTCATGATCCTCATCACCTCTTGATCTTCACCTTGCTCATGATCCTAATCACATTCATGATCCTCATTACTCAAAGAGCTCCCTGGTGAACACCTCTCCACCCACTTCCATAGCACTAATGTGTATAACGCACGTAATTTCTCTTTGTTCAGAGCCTGTGGCAGCAGTTAATTCAACAAACCGTTAATCATCATTATCATTATCAAATTCATTATCATCATCATGTTTACCATTAAGATCAGCCATGACCCTACACACCAACACTGCACCGTGACCACAGGGGACCAGACTGACCAACGTCCACCTACCCATCACCAAGTCTCCCGCACTCCGTTAGCCAATTACTATTTTGGGGGGAAAACACCAAACGTGTTTAACAGAGGAGAATAAAAAATCAGGACCTCATTCCTGGCGAACAATGAACGCGGTACGCCCGATGTGCGTTCATGTCAAAGCTGATTCTCTCTCTCTCTCTCTCTCTCTCTCTCTCTCTCTCTCTCTCTCTCTCTCTCTCTCTCTCTCTCTCTCTCTCTTTCCCCCCCCCGTTCACTGGGATCACCAATTTCCAGACTAGTGCGGGGCACCGGTGCTTACGCCAAGCTGTTCGTACACGGGGAAAATGGGAATAACTGCTCCTGTACCAATCGGCAGCTCAATTAGGCACTAAAGTACATTTTCCACCGGGAGGGAGTGACCCACAAGCGCCCGAACAACACACAGGTTGACTCATGAACGAACAGGGCTGGCCCGTCTGCTGGCTAGACCCGTCAATAGGGACCCTCCGTGTGTGTGTGTGTGTGTGTGTGTGTGTGTGTGTGTGTGTGTGTGTGTGTGTGTGTGTCTCTCTCTCTCTCTCTCTCTCTCTCTCTCTCTCTCTCTCTCTATATATATATATATATATATATATATATATATATATATATATATATATATATATATATATATATATATATATTATCCCTGGGGATAGGGGAGAAAGAATACTTCCCACGCATTCCCTGCGTGTCGTAGAAGGCGACTAAAAGGGGAGGGAGCGGGTGGCTTGAAATCCTCCCCTCTCGTTTTTTTTTGATTTTCCAAAAGAAGGAACAGAGAAGGGGGCCAGGTGAGGATTTTCCCTCTAAGGCCCAGTCCTCTGTTCTTAGCGCTACCTCGCAAACGCGGGAAATGGCGAATAGTATAAAAAAAAAAAAATATATATATATATATATATATATATATATATATATATATATATATATATATATATATATATATATATATATATATATTTAAACTATTCGCCATTTCCCGCGTTAGCGAGGTAGCGTTAAGAACAGAGGACTGGGCCTTTTTTGGAATATCCTCACCTGGCCCCCTCTGCTCCTTCTTTTGCAAAAATTAAAAAAAGAAAAAAAAACGAGAGGGGAGGATTTCCAGCCCCCCGCTCCCTCCCCTTTTAGTCGCCTTCTACGACACGCAGGGAATACGTGGGAAGTATTCTTAATCCCCTATCCCCAGGGATATATATATATATATATATATATATATATATATATATATATATATATATATATATATATATATCGTTGCCTCCATCATGCTAAATAACAAGGTAATTGGCTTCCCTCCTCCCCCCATGTTCACCTGGTCATTCACAGGAGGTATCGTGTCGTAACTTCAGATGAAGGTTTATGGTCGGCTGGTCCGTTCTATGCGGAACATGGATTAATTCGACGAGAGCACACACGAGCGACAGCGTGTATACAACATGCCTTAATATCAAAAGCTGGAGAAGTGCTTACGCGAGCATACTACAGTGCAAGAGGAGAGAGGAGAGAGAGAGGATGGTGTGTGATGATGTGAAGGAAGCTGGATGTGAGATGGTGTCGGAAGCGGGGCATGTACTAAGTGATGAGAGAGGACCGAGTGAGGCGAGGAAGTGGGGTGTAAGGGGGTGTAGGAAACGGTGAATGATGATGACAGAAAGAGGTATGTGAGGTGGTGAGGAAAGGAGGGTGTAAGGCGGTGAAGGATGCAAGGCTCGTGCAATCGTGGTGGTGGCGTTGTGGTGAGGCTCTGTGGCTACTGAACTACTCTCAAGAAACACCCCCACAGCCACCGTTTTAACCCTCAACACAAGGGTGGTTGGTTCCCCCCCCACATGTGGGGCATAAGTTGGAAGCAAGAGCAAGGACCATAACATGCCAATAGGGGACGCGTTCTACCTCGAGCTTAAAATTGTAGGATTAATTCATTTTCGTTTTTCCTACATTTATGGAAAACAAGTTTTGCTACGTACCTAAACAAACACACACTGAAAAGATTTTTTTTTTCTCTTCTTGAAGCGAATCAGCAGAGCTTCACTCTGACACACCTGCAGCTCTTGTCATACATCATCAACCCTCCTTGAGCAACAGCCATCTGACCCTTAGGTATATGGGTATGACCTTTCACCTGAGCCTTAACAGCCTGTTTAAAGGTCAGGCCATCGATCCCAGGGGAAGCACCGTGCTGTTGAACAGTCAGATCGTCCTATTCAAAGGGGCTGAAGACCTACAATGCCAAGAATCTGTCAATAACATTCCATCTAAACTTTCGGTCGTTCATAAAACGTCTGAAATGATTTACGCAAAACGTCAGAGTCAACTTCAACCCCTCTTCATGATTCTGCACATTAACGTAATGAAGCGAATGCTTGCAGTGATTACGTACTTCAAGAGTCATGTTCCACGTCATTAAGTGTTGGGTCAAGGTATTAATAACAACCATCCATTCACACCCTCATGCTATATTCCAGCCTTCCAATAATGTATTTCCTTCCATATTCATCGTCTATATTTTGTCCTCCACCAACCCCCAAACTCTCCATCCTTTCCCCTCTCCCATCATGGAAATCTCATCTTGCAACCCCATATGGGGACGTTTCCCACACCTCCCCACCAGGAAACATCAGGTAAACAAAATTTTCTGTTGTCATTCTGCATTTTCCAGAAAAAGGCAGGCGATGGAGTAGGCAGCGTACACTTCAAGTTTCAAACAGAATGAGCTGGTGTTACCGCACTCCGCCAGTACATGATTACAACGCGAGGCTTACGTGTCATCTCTAATGGAGGGGGATGAAGTAAAGTCTCGTTTAGGACCTTCTCGCGCCAAAGGGGTCCATCGTTTCCCCACACGAGCGTGTGGTGAAGCCTGGGAGCGAGCTGCAGGAGCCCCAGGGAACGCAACATTATCTATCCATTCTGTAAACTACCACGACGTCCACATACTTCGTTCCAGTACTTGAATACTATCCATCTATCACCATGGACTCCATCACCAATCTTTACTGGGGTGCATCAGCTACATGCAACCTCCTTAATCACTGGCATTACGGGGATCACTAAGTAATTACGCGGGAGATCCAGTACTTGTGTTCTCACGCGGGGGATAAAGAAAACTGGGGTTGTTTCCGTGACCAACCACGTACCTGCACACTTAAGACGCCCACGATCCCAATAAAACCCCTGGCCCAGGTGGTACTCCTTCTCCAGTTCTCAAGAAACGTACCACAGAATTAACCCTAATCTTCCGCAAGCTTTCCAGGCTACAGTTCTCCACCATTTCTCAACAAATTCGGGAACAAAGATACACACAGAAGTTCGAAACACCTCAGCCGTTCTTTCCGGAGCGGCGTACAAAACACACCTCACATCTGTCACTATCAGTCTCCCTTTAAGTAGAGGAGAACAGTCACAGACAAGTAAGACCTCACCTCCATACACAGAGTGCCACCAGGAAGAAGCAGTCCGAGTTCCCTTTAAGTTGTGGAGAACAGTCACAGACAAGTAAGACCTCACCTCCATACACACAGTGCCACCAGGAAGAAGCAGTCCGAGTTCACGCAGGAGTTTCCCTTGTAGGTCTCATTTCTGAACACTGGCTATGTTGAGGGGTAACCAAAGGAAGTAAACACGCCCCTGTGGTACGTAGGACCACACTCCATTCTCCTTGTACAGTGGACTTACATCACCTCTCGCTCTTGTTTATGATCTTACCCCTATCTTGTTCAACGAAATAATACAAGAAAAACTTGACGGACTCGTATGTAAATCATCACACACATCTTACCTGTCATTGAGCTCATCTGGGGCATCTGCCAACATACTTGCCTATATATCACGACAGTTCTCAGCTCCATATATCTCTACAGACGTGGGTCGTGATGCCGGGTCCCTCTCTAAACCTTCAACATTACCAAAATCTGAGGCAATATGTGGAGGCGTGCCACATACCCTTAACGCTCACCGTCCACCTCTTTTCATTCATGAAATATGAGGAAAATTGCATTCCCATACCGCTCACTTCTTCATACAGCAAAGCAATACACATTTCTGCAACCCCAAGGTAATTTCCCACCAACTTTCTTCCTCAACATCATACCCAATGTACCCTTAGTTCCAGCGACAATATTTTTAAACTGTCTTTCACCCTCGATCTCACTAACCTGTTGAAATGAAATTCCATCCCTGTACATATTTCCTTTCGTCTAAATATACAACTTGAATGTGTATATATATATATATATATATATATATATATATATATATATATATATATATATATATATATATATATATATATATATCGAAGAACTATCATCTACACTGAAATATGAGTTCAGACTGTCTGTGACTCACACACAGTTTGCTGCGTTAACGCTTGGGATCCCATATAGTCTCACGCACCTCTGTTTTACACCTTCACACAAGAAGCGAAACTGGCGTATCACGGGGACCACTTCCGCTGACGCACACAACCCACGGGGAAGGTTGGGGGTTAGCGAGCAGCGTTACGCCACACGCACGTGAGCGTCTCTTCTTCTTCTTCTTCTTCTTCTTCTTCTTCTTCTTCTTCTCTCCTCCTCCTCCTCCGTGCCATCAATGTGTCCAGTACTAACTAGTAAGGCTTCAGAGCTCATGGTTTAAACTGTGCTGGATAAAAAAAAACAGGATGACTAATGGAGAAGGGAAGGGGAGGGGACCCGAAAGAAACTTTGTACCCACTGATCAAATTCCTCTCACAGACCTTGCCCCTGGGCTGTACCGAAATATGGCAAACCCGTACGGCAGAAGGATTACAATGAAGCCCTACATCATCATACAGTGACTGTATACTGTATTATGGATCGATACAATACTGGTGTATTCTGTGATCCATCGAGGTCAACGCCTTCCGGGAGGTCAGACGCGTGGTAAAGTAACTCACGACGATGCCAACAACTGTGGTCCTTCTTTACGCACCTACAACCACTAGGCCGACAACGCGAACCCCGACCCTTTCCCACCACCTGCGAAGTAGGACCCCTCCCCTCTGCAATGGCAATATACACCCTTCTCCCTACTCTCAAAAACCAATCGCCGTACTGCATCGTATACCTTTCCATTCAAAATAGAATCTCCCTCCGCGTAATCCAGTTTGCTCCCCTTACTTTTAATTAGCAGGTAAACAAAAACAAGATAAAAAAAGGGAGGTATCTTTTACAAAAACTTAAAAAGGGGAGGAAGCGTTTAATTAAAACTTCGTCTGTCGGGGACCCCCTGGCATGCACCACATAGTGGCCTTTTAATCACCGCCTCAGACAGTTATTTGCGTTCCTTACAGACCCTTGGAACAAACAACAAACAAAAGCATGACAATAAAAACAACAACAAAACTACTACTCAACCCTCTGAACACGACGTTTAAGGGCCCCTGAAGCACGACGGCACGGCCCTTGAACACGACGGTACGACCCCATGAACACGGGGAGTACGACCGTTCAACACGACGATACGACCCATGAACACGACGGCACGGCCCTTGAACACGACGGTACGACCCCTGAACACGGGGAGTACGACCGTTCAACACGACGATACGACCCATGAACACGACGATACGACCTTTGAACACGACGGTACGACCCATGAACACGGGGAGTACGACCGTTCAACACGACGATACGACCCATGAACACGACGATACGACCTTTGAACACGACGGTACGACCCATGAACACGGGGAGTACGACCGTTCAACACGACGATACGACCCTTGAACATGACGGTACGACCCTTGAACATGACGGTACGACCATGGGTTTACGACGGTGCGGCCCGTAAGGGATAATCATGACGTAAACCCTGACTTAACCTTCAAGGGCCAGGTCATTCAAGGACACGTCCATCACCACACCCAAGGGTCGTAACCTCCTACTCAAGGGTCGCTCTGCTCAAACGGTCCAGTGAAGCCTTAGAGAGAGAGAGAGAGAGAGAGAGAGAGAGAGAGAGAGAGAGAGAGAGAGAGAGAGAGAGAGAGAGAGAGAGAAGCACGGGCATAAAAAAAACACAAGCCCAAATAACAAGCGAACTCACAAGAAAAAATTTAAGCCCAAAACACAGACTAAAGTACCACCACGGTCCCGTTGGCTGTATATAAAAAAAAAAAACCTGTATACGTCGGAGCATTAACAGTACAGCATAGCCAGAAACACGCCATTACCAGTGGACCAAAAGCCCATGAAGAAAAGAGAGAGAGAAAAAAAATGAGGAATCATTACCACGCGTCGAAATACCTTTGATGGTGTGTGTGTGTGTGTGTGTGTGTGTGTGTGTGTGTGTGTGTGTGTGTGTGTGTGTGTGTGTGTGTGTGTGTGTGTGTGTGTGTGTGTGTGTGTGTGTCCTTCCCGCAACGTGGTTCACCATCAAGAGTAAAAAAAAAAAAATAATTAAAAATATTGAATTAAAAAAAAGAAGTGTAATGAGCGTTTAAAGGACTCTACAAACACACACTTGTGTCCACAGATCTGAACAATTCGTGAAAGGCCAACTCTGGACCCATGAATACACGCCAAAATGGTCATATCAGTTTGGTGCCTGACCTATATGAAAAATATAAATGTCTGGGGGTGGGCAAAAACATGATGGGTTGCTCATGTAAAGTGGGTGAACTTGCCGAGTGTTGGTTGAACTTTAATGTAAGCGACAGCTGGTTTGCCCAAGCGGTCGACTTCATATAAACTTTGGCAGGGGGGTTTTGGGAGGGTGGGTGAGAGGGAGAGAGTTTTCTTCAAGCCTCACTTCTATGAAAACATTCCTATGCTGTTTTTTTTTTTCCCCTTTAAGACACACGTCAGGTCAAGTGTCGCACGGGATATGCTTGCATCCCTCAACCTCTTGGGCACTGTGATGCTACAACCCCCTCAGGCAAGGACGCCTTTCACCACGACGATACGACCCAACCTGGGTACGAGCGGCCTGACCTCTGACCTCCTCCTTAAAGTTCAAGTTTAAAGATCCGGCCATCATCATACTCCAGGGTCGTATCGTCGTGCTCAATGCGTTAATTGCCATGGAGTGATTTTCATGATGCTGGGAAGTTTACAGTCACCATACCAGTCTCGTAATTCCACAGAAAATATACTGAACAATGAAGAGACGTTCAAAAAGGAATTTAAAAGTTTAGGTTTGAGAAATAATAAAAAAGATTATCAGATGAAGACCTTGTACACTGCACCTGCGTTATTCGTGTGTGTGTGTGTGTGTGTGTGTGTGTGTGTGTGTGTGTGTGTGTGTGTGTGTCTACTTTACTGAGTGCTATTAAACAGATGAGTGTTTGAAACAATATAAATAACATTTATTTGGATTTCCTTCATGATAATTCAAAATACCAATAACGACTACAACCGCTACAACTACAACTACTACTATTACTACTACTGCTGCTATTATCATCATCAGCCTCCCACCAGACGTGACTATGAGGGGCCCCTGAGGGATAACCTGGGGACTACGATACTTCAAACGCCAAGAGACAAGAGCAAAGAAGGTGTTCATCCTTATTACAGCCGTCAGCGTTCCTTCTGTCTGCGAGTACGCGTGGAATTCGCCCATTTGTGACTAATTACCTATTTGCGCTGCACGGGAGAGAGACTCTTTACGTTCCTGAGTATGTATTACGTGCGTCCGGCCTGGTGCACAAGCACTGTGCAGAACGACCAAGTCACAATTTCGAGCTGAAAGATGTGGCAGAGGGAAGATACGTGTGGACAACAGGCCGTACGAGAGAGAGAGAGAGAGAGAGAGAGAGAGAGAGAGAGAGAGAGAGAGAGAGAGAGAGAGAGAGAGAGAGAGAGAGAGAGAGAGAGAGAGGATACCTATTGCTTGATGACCTGAGGCCCGGGAGAATTTATTACAGGAAGAGGAAGGTTTAGTTAGAGTCAAGAATAATTTCTTGGCGGGGAGTTGAACCCACGAAACTGGGCTTGCCGAGGTGATGACCAGCAACGAACATTCACGAAGTCGAGGAAACGGACATGCCTTAAGAGACACAGATTCCTTTTAATTGTATCCTTATCTCTATCAAACAAGAAACTGAATCGGTATTCATACACGAACCATTAAAGAAGGTGAGGAACTGTGTACATTGCGTACGTCTGTGTACCTTGTGTACTCCATGTGTACTTGTCTACACCAAGTCCCGCGTCTATATAATAATGTTGGTCTTTTCATACCTCCCATCCCAACCTCCTCCCTAACAATCTCGCTCAAGGGACTGACTAGACTTTAATGTTCTTTTACAAGTTTTTCTTTCTCCGTATCTCCAGAAGTTGTGGAAGTCTCAGAGCAAAACTGGTAAAGGTAAAAAAAATCTTTTCAATTCAATAAGTCATTCGCACCTTTTAAATGAGTGCAGTAGGCAAATCTTCCGAAATCCTGTGAATTTAAGTATGTGTCTGTGACGCCAATATATATCGATTCGTAGCATCGCATATGTTGCAGGTTGTACGTCAGTAACAACCTCATATTTCGTGACACAATGCTGCTGCTGCTGCTGCTGCTGGGGAGGCATCGTCAGTACAGCTGCCTCGCAATCTACGGCGAGGTTCCTGGGAGCTGAAGCGGAGTCTCTTGCGCATCAAGTGATGTACTGTTCCAACAGGTGGGAACACTTAGGGGGGGCCTTCTATTTACCACCTGCGGGTGTGCCGGGACTGATCCATTCAGCAATTAACGGTGAACACCTCTGGTGGCGCAACAGACCCCTCATGAGAATGAGCGCCAAGGGGAGTGAGCGAGAGGGTGCATAAGACCGGAACCACGTTAACAACGGAATAACGACCAGCCGGACGCCTCCAGGGGAACGCAACATACCGCACCGACTCCCCGTCAGAGATGGTGACCGATGAACGCGCCGCACCTGAGACTCCGTTACGGGCGATGATGCTTGGTCCAGGTGTATGTGGCGGGGTGTTGTTGTGTGGGAGTGCGTAAGTGGGACCGACCGTCCGTCCGCTGCCACTAAATCAAGCTAATCTACAGCCGGAACGTGGACTGACGGGAGGCGATGGTCTTCAATCTAGCGACAGGTTCTCTTGCCAGATGGGCTTACCCGAGGCGGGTAGGAGGCGCGGCAAACACGGCCGCTCCAACGTGTGGTGTGTTGCTCCTCTAACGTTTGTTGTAGATCCCCCGCGTAGATCCCCCCACCTGGCTGACATGTGGTGCGCTCCAACAGATGTAGCAGTCTCCGCTACAATGACTCCGATCAAGCGAGCGGTTTCCGCCTGTAATGCAACCCAAGAACTCATCGATTCCAAGGCTCCAATCTACAGACTAAGGCTACAGTTTATTCGACCTGTTTCGCTACCAGGGGATGATTCCGACCTGTGGTGGTATCAAGGCACTCGTTTCTATCCCTAAGGGCCGCTCAGGGACCATGCCCAGTCACCAGCTGGAGGAGGTAATGAGGTTTTGGTCTTTACGGCTGGCGAATTCAGGCACACATGGAAATCTTCGGTTTAGAATCAGACGCTAAGGAAACTGCAATCATAACAACCAAGTCAGTGGAACAGACGTTCTGGACTGGCTGACCCAAAGAGGGGAAAAGGCCATTTTGCATCAAACGCGTCTCCATCATCGTCCAACAGATGTATCTTAATAACAAAAAGGCATACTTGAGGTACGGTGATGAGATGCCTCGGTTCACTCCCGCCAACACCTCCCTGGGTTAGCAAGGTAGAGAAGTGGCTCGCCTCTTTCTCCTCCCACTTGTGGCTATCCTGCCACTGGCCACGACAAACGCTTAAGCAGGGAGGGAGCCCTGCGACTTAGATGTGGGGGCCATCGCTCCGCTCTCACCAGTACCAAGCCAACCAACTCTTCAATTAACCACTTAATGAGCCTACATGCTCCAGTGAGGACAAGACGCTACAGGCACTTGATACAGAAAAAAAGAGTTAGTATTTTCACAAGCTGATGCAATGAGGTTCATGTACCGGCAAAGCTCAGGTGGATGTGTACGTAGGTAGAACATACTCTAACACGTTACCATCAGTTGAGGAGTTAGGTTATGAAACCTGAGACTTGAAGGTGCAAAGTGGGTGGTGATGGGGCCACTGCATTAAGTGCTTTGTGTCCCTTACTACTTACCTCATGCTTCTGTCCTCACCTTAACGTTGCCCCTGTAGCAGTTAAATCCGCGTCTTGACCTAACATTATACGACTTTACGATAATTTCTCGTTCCCTTGGTTCTCTCTGACCCGGAACTAAATAATTTGTCACAGCTATATTCTCCCCTTCCTTTATCCCTGCCTGTCCTCGCTACTTCACTTACGACTTGCTATGTAATCGTAACAAACACAGGGTCAATTTAACATCAGAGATTCACAGCAGAACTTCGACAATGCTCGATGCCGGAAGCAAGGATGAACTTAATGCTATCAAAAGAGATGTTAATATGATTTAGCGAACTGCAACTCGAGAGAATCAATCTCAGAACACAGCAACGAAAATGTTAACGCGAGAGTCTTCATAAATACTACAGTCTGTTTGAGTTAATAATCATAACCTAAAAGAATTCATTCAGAACCAGTGAAGAGCTACATTCAAAAGCCAAGTATTTTCTTTCTTAGAACTTCAAGCTTGGCAGCTTCTTTCTCTCCCTCTCTGAAGAAAAACCAGATGTTGATTAGTTTATCTACGGCAAAATCAGGCCTTAAAGTCGAAGAAATTTTCCGAAAGTCAGAAGTTGGGGCGTTGATAAAACCAACTCTGAACCTGATTTCCAGATGGTTAAATGGACAACTGACGCGCTAGCGTGAGCCAAGGTGTTGAGCTTCGACCAACTGTCAAGGTAAAGTGGGATCTGCGCTAACCAAGAGGCAAGCAGGGTAAAGGGAGTCTGGTCTAACCAACAGGCAGGGTCTAGGATCTGGGCTAACAACAGGCAGGGTAGAGGGAGTTAACCAACAGGCAGGATAAAGGGCGTCTGGGCTAATAAACTAGAGAGAGAGAGAGAGAGAGAGAGAGAGAGAGAGAGAGAGAGAGAGAGAGAGAGAGAGAGAGAGAGAGAGAGAGAGAGAGAGATTTGACAAAAATAGAAGAAAAATTCAGTGCATCAACCCAGTCTGCCAGTTAGCCAGCTTGCCAGTTAACCCAGCTCACTTGACTCATTGACTACTTCGGCAGTTAACCACCCTGCCTACCAGTTAGCACAGGATGTTTGCCAGTTAACCAGCTTCCTAGTTACGTCACCCTGCTCGACAGTTAACCCAGGTTGCTTGCCAATTAACCCTGGTTACTAGCAACATGACACGAGGCGGCAACAGAGGCGGCTGAAGTTGACCTGCCTCCCGCCCTGGTCAGCTTAAAGGTCATGTAGCACCTCCAGGCTACGGTGTCGTAGGGGTTGGTAGGTAGATACTTGGGCTGCGGTGGATGACCGTGTGGCAAATATTGATCATGCAACACCTACAGTCCTCCCCCGTCGTAGGTACTTAGACCGGTCACGTTATTCGATCATCATTACGTCTACTGTCGTATGTGTCTACCTGGACGAGCCCCGATATTGATCACGTAGAATCTACCACACAGGGTCATGCAGGGTCTTGCCAGTCTACTGTGTCGTGGCTGAGAGTACGAGGGCTTACATGCTTGCCGTAATCTCTACCCTTACGACAGCTTGGAACCCGTAGTTAGCCCGTAATTAGAGGCCATTGCAAATTATTAACAACTTTCACTACCATAGAGTGCATGCATATATTTTTTTTCTTTTTTCAAACCCGGCTCGTTCATCGCTGTCCTTGCCCTAACCTACCCAAGCCCCTCCCTTCCCTCTCCCCCTACCTAAACAGCTCCCCTCCCTACCCAACTCACCACCAAGCGTACAAAAAGGGGGAAAAACTGTATATAATTCTGATTTGTGGGGGATTTTAAAAAATAAAACAATAGGTTTTGACGATAGTAAAAGCGTAAACTGTCAACCTTTCTGCTCGATAACACACGATATCTGACGGGTGAGTGAGTAGTGTGTGCTGTGCTGACCCCCTTCCTCCCTCCCTCTCTGTCCTGTGGCACGGTTCTATCATGCTGCCCCCGCTGTCCGTTCTGCGATACAGGTCTATATAACTTACCCGGAGCCTCATTTCAGCCTGTCATTAACGATCACCAAATCTAAGCAAGATGAGGATGTGTCTAGCCTCCCCTTCACCATATCTGCCTTGGAGTGTGATCTCACCATCAGTCTATGGGTGTCAAGTGGAGGATATGTGTGTGTGTGTGTGTGTGTGTGTGTGTGTGTGTGTGTGTGTGTGTGTGTGACCTCACCAGTTACTTGGGGGTTCAAGGTGAAGGTCAAGGTTAAGAGGGAAGGTTCGCTACAGCAAATGCCTGAGTTATGGTGAATTGGTTCACAGTCTCTACTCCATCCAGTGGCAACGCTGGTTTCGTCTACACACGATCTCCTGGGCGTTCCTAACTCTACCAGTTCTGTGATGTCTCAAGCTAAAAGGTGATGCTTCTGCAAGATGGTTGGCACGTCAGCAATTCATGATGAAGTCGGTTTGTATTCATCATATCACCAGCTGGTCGTGATGTTAATATACGTGGTTGACATCAGCGTCCATTCGTGTCAGCAGCTGCACACGATGTTTATAACCGTAAATGAACTAAGAGTCTCGTGTCAAGTAGCTGCGCGTGCGATGTAAATAACTGTAGGTGAGGTCAGTGCCTGTTAGTTTAATCAGCGTTGGGGTCTATTGACGTCAACACTCTATCAGCACCACACGTTCTAGGCGACACCAGCTGCTCCGATATCGGCTGGTGTGTTTGTGAAGACCACGGCTGCACTTGCGCAACTATGCATTGACGTCTGTTCCTGGCAATTACTTTTGTTTTCCACCCTAAAAACAATTGTTGTCTGTGACATTCAAGGCTCCTTTTACCATTATCAGCTGATCGTCATGAACAGGGATAAAGTTATCAGCGGTTCGTGGCGTTCAAAGCTTCTATTACCGTTATCAGATGTTCTTGCCGTTATCAGCTCTTTGTGACGTTCGAAGCTGTTCATAGCGTTATCAGCTGTTCCTCACGTTCGAAGGTGACCTTATCCTCGGCAGCTGTGCATTCCGTTAAACTGCTGTCTGAGGCACCATCAGCAGCAGCGAGTAGAGCAACTCCCAGAGAACCGTGTTACATTTTTTATGTAAATTTTAGTGCCTCCTTAGCAACCAAAACTAACATAAAAGAGACAGTTTCTTTTTTTTCGGGGCAGATGGAGGCTCCGGGCTTCTGCGTGTTATACGCCCAGGCTGTGTCTAGACTCTGCCTTGTACGTGGGTTGTGCAGTTATCTATTTGTACAGTACGTGGAGGGAACAGAGATCCACTAGTTCACTATGCCTCTGTACTGAAGGTAGTAAGATGAGCTGCTTCGTTTAATTTTCTTTCTTTCTCTTCTTTCCAAAAATAAGCCCCTCTGACCTGACCTAGCCCAGGACTCGACATGACCAAGGGCCCAGGAAAATACTAACATGTAAAGACTGACGAATTCCCTCCCTCCTGCAGCGGCCTCCTGCCGTAGTAAGCAGAACCTTGGCAAATCGTGAAGTAACAGGACATACACAACTTCTTTCCCTGACGCCATCAGGACAGACTTCGATCTCCTGACTGCTGACGAAGGCCCGGCACAGTCTCGTCGAAGCCTTGCTAGCAGAGCACTAGGCTGTCTGGTTGTGTCGGGGCTAGACAAAAGCATTGACGTAGGGGATTTCCCCACGTCGTCTTGGGGTAATTTTCCTTCGTCCTCTCTTTCGTAGTCCCATACACATATGTACGTAACTCATCGTCGACAAGGTCCTTCTTCTTCTTCGTCTTCGTCTTATCTACCAAATACTCCACACATTATGTAACGTATACGGTTGCTTCGAGTCTAAGCTTCAATCTCGTTAGTATAACTTCTTGCTGAGAACCTGAGAGAAAAACATAAGAGGGAATCACACCGTTGCCAAAGTACTTGGGAGGGAGGACCAACCACCGTTGTCTCTGCTGTTCCACCTGGCTGGCCTGAACCCGCTAACACGAGAGAGAATCACCTCCAGCTCTCACACGCTTACAGATCGGGCTGGGATGATGAGTGATGCCATGGCTCTACGCTCTTCCTGCCTGAGATGGGAGACCTCCGCATGGAACGACTGGGAAAAAACGCGAGTATCTTCTGTGTAGTTGGACCGCGACGGTGTGAGGGCCATCGTAGTGCTACGCTTTTATGTGACGCGTAATGCGACACACATCCCTCCCTAATTCTACCCATCGTACTCACTCTCATTCATCAATCCGTCATTCATTTTTTCGCGCCCTCTCTCTGAATCGCCCACTTCTCTCACCTCAACCTTTCTTCCATCATCTAATTTTCGATCTCGTTTAAATGCTTCCAAAAACCCATTTTCATTATTCCTTCCCCCCCCCTTTTTTTTTTTTGTTAATCTCTCTCTCTCTCTCTCTCTCTCTCTCTCTCTCTCTCTCTCTCTCCTCCTTCGTTCTGTCACCTCCCCCCCAACCCGACCTGGAAAATGGGGGGGGGGGGGAGGGGGGGCGCAATATTTACACCTTTCCCTCCCCATCCGTCGTGGGACGGATGGGATGGGAAGGGAAGGGGGTGAAGACCATGGGTAACTGCCTTCTAGACATGCAATAAACTTCACCGTCCATTCCATGAGCCAGTCCCCGTACAACTGCCTCGCTCCTGACAAATGCCCCATGAATGAAAGACCAAACAAACTTATTGCTTGTAGACCATAGCTCGCGGACACCCCAACGAATAAAGTGAGTATGCCTGAAGCTCCACGATACACACTACGATCACAACCACGAACGTGCCTCCCGAACTGACACCGATTCCTCCCTGTGGAAGAAAATGTTATCCTGTCGACTTAAAAGTTATTACCACGGTCAATGACAAGCGAGTAGAGCGAGAGGATTCGGAGGAGGCAAAAAGATAATTTGAGTTTACAGACACAGTTTAATGAAAACAGCAGACACAGACGCCTGCTTGAATCTGCAATATCCGTGCGTGTTTTTTTAAACAATATCTGGCGCATATCTGTCGATTTCATGCATAATTCCGTCTTGGTCAAGTTGCAGTCAAAGAACACTTTTTCGCTCCCTAAAGTGTGACTACTATCATGTACAGTAATCCAGGCTCAGTAAACTCCTTCAACACAATCTAGCCCCTTAAGCTTGGCATTACGATCCTCGAGTAAGATGGTCTGGCATTCAACCATCACATCTAACGTTTCTGCTTGCATTAACCATATACACAGTTTTATTCGCACTGTGTCGATACCAAGGGATGACTCGAACCTGAAGCGACATCAAGACACACTCTTCTCTCTCTCCCTCTGTGTCGCCCAGGACCCATCCCCAGCCACCGGCTGGGAGAGGTAATGACGTTTTAGTCCTCGTGGCTCGAGAATTCAGGAACGTTTGGAAGTCTGTGTTTGGAAATCAGACCCAGAGGACACTGCAATTATAATAAACGAGTCGGTGAAAGAGAAGTTCTGGAACCTGAACAGGGAAAGAGGGCCATTTGGCACTTGAGTCGGCTCGATCATCATCAAGCAGATGTCTCTCATTAACAAAAGACACACCAGACGTTAATGAGCTGTCTTAGGGCCAATTCCCCAGCACCGTCCAGGGTTAGCAAAGGTAGAGAAACTCTCTCTCTCTCTCTCTCTCTCTCTCTCTCTCTCTCTCTCTCTCTCTCTCTCTCTCTCTCTCTCTCGTACTGCTGCCCACAACAAACACCGTATGGCACGGAAGGGAGCACTGCACTCTATAATGTGGGAGGCCATCGCTCTGCTCTCACCAGCACCAAGCCACACCACTCTTCTGATTCAATCTCTTTTTTTTGTTTTGTCAGCTAACAATGCTTTACCAAGGACATCACGGGCGCTCTGACGAGCCTGAACGTACAGGAGTTAAAAAAAAAAAAAAGAGATACAGTTAGCGAAGACTGTTTACATCCCTCAGCAGCCACCGGTACAGTTCTTCCAGATCGTCGGCAGCTCGTCAGTGAACACGGCACCCGCGATGAAGGGTCGTATCGTATCTGCCTCACCAACCCTACCATCCCTCCAGGTACGAAAAATGTTTCACTGAATACCAAACACAATGTGATGTTACGCGTTACAAGAGCTGAAAGACAGCTTAATGTTATCGTTAAAGTCATTATCATCAACTATAATTCATAATATCATTACTATAATTACTGATATAATTTGGAGTCTAATATCCGCACGGATTATTTACGAACACCTTCCTCCAAATTACTGTATATATCGCTGTTGGCCAGTTAAAGGAACACTGCTAACAGCAGTGTCTGTGCTACACCGACAGAGAGCTTAGTCTACCTTCTCGTCTCTGCCAACATCTGGTTACTGACACCGCATTTGATGTCAGTAATCATCTATGTGGTTGAGGATGAAACAGCCTTTTACTGACAACTTCTACGACATCAAGTGAATTCATCTACCTCATTTCCCCTCCATGTCGTACTAGCTTGCTTCTCTAACCACATGAGGACGACGGTCCCACCCCTAGGTATCATGGACAGACCTCTTGACCCGACCGTGACCCGTCAATGCTCAAGTGTCGTAAAATCGTACTCGTGGGGTTAAACCATCAAGTAGTTAATACCGTCCCCTGCACTAGACCACAAATGCCTCTACGATGGAAGCAAGCCACGACACTGAACACTGTCAACCTTTTCCCCTCACTTTCCACTAACCTCCTTGAGGTACCTCTAACCTTTCGCCCCCACCAACTACCCCCAAACACACACAGCCACACAGATCCACAAGGATCCTTACAGACATATTTCTCATCAAGTGGAGACAAATCAAACGACACAGCATTCCTGTCCATTCACAGCAAAGCCTTCACGAAAATGAAACAATGAACTCAAGATCTCATCCCCTTCCCTCTCCTTTCTCCACCCCTTCGGCAGACGTGCAGGGGCCGGGGCGCATCTGTGAGACGAGGATGTGGTCTTGCAGCCTCCACGTAGGGTGAGGCGGGGCTACCACGCCAATCCATCCTACCCCGGACGCTCATTACCACAAACCATTAAAGTGGCTGCTAAGGTACTCCCAGATGGGTCGTTAGCCATTCCGTCTGTCCTGTGCTACTCTCCAATACCACTGCCGGGGGTTTTTTATACGGGCAGTTAACTCTCTCTTTTAAAGATTTCTTGGGACGAAATTGAATTAGCTGCGCATCTTATCAACTACAACGCTGCTGAATCACCCCTCGTATTTTACCCAATACATCCGCATCCCCGCAGTTTTCTCACCGTGTCGTTAATAACATCCTCGGGGTACCTTCCATCGAAGCAGAAAGAAGGAAATTTAAGAGGAACTTCGAAAATATTTAGAGCCACAATAGCCAGAGGGAGCAACAGGAAGATATATTTCAATGCGGCAGTGTTGTTCGTTTTGTAGAAGATGGCGTAAATTTCGTCCAGGTCTTGCCCGCAGCAGGACCAGTTAGTGGAGAGGAGCCGATGACAAGCGGAAGTTAACGTAGTACCCCTCCCTACAGACACTTCCACTTCTGATGGTGTTGGCAGACGGACCTACCACGGTTGGCTGTTACCCTACCTGCCACGAAATGCTTGACCTGTTCGTACAACTGTTGGCAGCGGATAGTGCCAAGGGTTGACAGTGACTTATTATGTGTGCCGCAAGTACCTTGGGTATTTGTTTTGTTCGCGCAGGCGTTGAAAGTGAATGGTGTCACCGCTAGTGCTGGTAGTGAATGGTGGCGAAGCAGGTGCTGATAGGAGTGAATGTTAAAAGTGACGGAAGGGCAATGCCTCTTCCCTCTACGGCAGTGACGCGTTGTCACCGCTGGTGCTGACAAAGTGACGCATTGTTGTCAGGTGTTGGTGCTGGCTCACTGACATGTCGTCAGAGGTTTACACTGGGAAAGATGAGTGCCACTGCTAGTGTAGGGGAGTGACTGCTCCTGATGTTAATAACTGGCGGTGACCAGTGCCAATGTTGGTGTTGGATGTGACATCTACCACAGTTGGTGCTGGAAGGAGAGCTTGCAGTCGACGATGATAAGAGACACGCTACCAGCACTTCAACACTCAGTACACCATTCACTCACACACTCACACACACACACACACACACACACACACACACACACATAAACCACACGAGACAAGTACTTCAACACTCAGTACACCACTCACACACTCTCACACACACACACACACACACACGAGGCAACACTCATCGATTCCTCCCCACTACCTTACTTTTATGTTATACTCTGGCAACATATGCAGAAAAAAAAAAATGATCATAAATACCAACTTCTACACTGAAAGTGAAACGCTTAATGGTACAGAAACAATGTATCTACCCAGGTAATGTTTTAGCCAGACAGAAAAAGTAAAACATTAGACCCCGACCGTTCCTTCAGGTAACGTTAAACATTTGTAAACTTTCCTTTGCGAAGAAGATAACATTTACGAACGTTCCTTTGGATATAGAGAAAAACAGGTACAAACCTTCACGACCATTCCTTTAGGGAAAGTAAGGAAAACATTTACGTGAGTTTCAGTAATGGATAGAAAAAAAAAACATCCACGAACGTTTCTTTGGGGAAAGTAAAACATTCACGAACGTTTCTTCATGGAGAGGAAAAAACGTATTACAAACGTACCTTTCATGAAAAAAAAAAACCCACATCATTCACCAACGTTCCTTTAAAAGAAAAACATTGTACGAACGTTCCTTTAACATTTCACGAAGATGGAGAGGACTCTTGACATCCTCCCTATGCCCAACCTCCTCTCATTACAGCTGGATGTTAAAGTTGCCCCACAGCGAACACACTCGAGTTCACCTCACTTACCTACCTCCACAGGTGCCATCCAAATTCACTGCTACCCTCCACAATTTCCATCCAACTTCACTGCTACCCTCTACAATTGCCATCTATCTTCACTGCCACCCTCTACTGTTGCCATCCACCTTCACTGCCATCCTCTACGGTTGCCATCCACCTTCACTGCCATCCTCTACGGTTGCCATCCACCTTCACTGCCATCCTCTACGGTTGCCATCCAACACCTTCACTGCCATCCTCTACGGTTGCCATCCACCTTCACTGCCATCCTCTACGGTTGCCATCCACCTTCACTGCCATCCTCTACGGTTGCCATCCAACTTCAATGCCACCCTCCACGGTTGCCATCCACCTTCACTGCCATCCTCTACGGTTGCCATCCACCTTCACTGCCATCCTCTACGGTTGCCATCCAACTTCAATGCCACCCTCCGCGGTTGCCATCCACCTTCACTGCCATCCTCTACGGTTGCCATCCACCTTCACTGCCATCCTCTACGGTTGCCATCCACCTTCACTGCCATCCTCTACGGTTGCCATCCACCTTCACTGCCACCCTCTACTGTTGCCATCCACCTTCACTGCCACCCTCCACGGTTGCCATCCACCTTCACTGCCATCCTCTACGGTTGCCATCCACCTTCACTGCCATCCTCTACGGTTGCCATCCAACACCTTCACTGCCATCCTCTACGGTTGCCATCCACCTTCACTGCCATCCTCTACGGTTGCCATCCAACTTCAGTGCTATCGTACACCCGTCACTGTTATCATGCATCTCTCCTCCGTCCATTTGTTGATGTCACCCACTTCACTATCACTCGCTGATGATGTCATCCATCTCACGTACAATCACCCTCAAGTTTTGAGGTCACACGCCCCCGATGTCAACTAACTCTGCTTTGCCATCACCCACTACGGATGTCATCTCGTTTCTACCGTCATCCAATACAGCTGTCTACTGCTACTGTCATCCAACACTACTGTCTAATGCTACGGTCATCCAAAACTACTGTCTAGTACAACTACGGTCATCCAACACTACTGTCTACTACTACTGTTATCCAACGCTGCTGTCTAATGCTACGGTCATCCAAAACTATTGTCTAGTACAACTACTGTCATCCAACACTACTGTCTACTACTAGTTATCCAAATACTACTGTCTACTGCTACGGTCATCCTACACTATTGTCTACTCCAACAGTCATCCAACACTACTGTCTACTGCTACGGTCATCCAACACTACCGTCTACTGCTGCGGTCATCCATCACTACTATCTACTGCTACGGTCATCCAACACTACTGGCTACTGCTACCGTCATCCAGCACTACTGTCTAGTCTTACTGTCATCCAAACACGAAGGATGTCCACCCGTTGCTCCACTTCATCACCTCCCTCACCCCACAACGCCAGCCGGCTCCCTGAAAATTCTGGGCACAAAATAAAACGAGCCAAGTCTTAAGCCAGAGAGGTAATGCTTTCAGCAAACTGTGCCTCTTATGGTTTTATTACAGTATGTTTTTCAACTGCTACGAGTGTAACTATCTAGTATTTTATTCCTGTAGTTTTTCTTTTACGGGCTTTTGTTACAGAGAGATTTTAAGGCTTTTATGTTAGGCTTTTATTTATCTCATCTTTTTTACGGTAGGGTTTCCCCCCCCCCCCCCAAGCTTTTATCACTGGAGGTTCTTTCAGCTTTTGTTACTGTAATTCCTTGTCACTTGAGGTGGAAAGAGAGAGAGAGAGAGAGAGAGAGAGAGAGAGAGAGAGAGAGAGAGAGAGAGAGAGAGAGAGAGAGAGAGAGTCACAATCCCCTTACTAGACACCCTAAACTCTCTTGATGGCCAAGTTTTCATGCGGCTGAAATCCCATTTTCTATAATATCATGAAAACTTGAGACATACGGGGGGACTCACATACCCCACACACACATATATATATTCTCTCCCATATAATCGCTTCGTTCTGGCTGGAGACGCACGTAATACGTTATCAAACTTTCTCACACAGAGGACAACGCTGGACTCTTCAGACGGGCAGAATGCTGTCCCTCACTCCTTTTCGTACTAGCTCACCGTCATTCTATTTTTTTTTCCTAAATCCAGTTCCCCCTTACTTACAGCGACTTTGAAATGTATTTTTTTTTTCCCCTGATTAGGCCCAAAAGGAAAGACAGGGGATACCCCTAATTATACTGTATGTACTGCTGGAAATCAATGGCAAGGCGGAGTTAATTCTAGTCTATTTTCAAGGGAAAACAATACCTGATATATATATATATATATATATATATATATATATATATATATATATATATATATATATATGTGTGTGTGTGTGTGTGTGTGTGTGTGTAATTCAACTTGCCGATAGGTATACCAATTACCTTGCTTCTCAACCTATCCAACAATCTCTTTCCACACAGACACACACACACACATACTTCTATCCATCTACCCTTCGTACTGGGACCACTTCTCTCCCTCTCTTTTACTCCCTGCCTCTGTGACCTATTTTCCTCCCCCTTGCCATAAGACCTAATGTGCGTCCCTGCGTGTGGAGGCTTCCAAAATATAAACACTGTCGTGCCATGATAAGGCCCTCAGTTACAAAGGCCTTCACAGTCCTCCCCTCTCTCTCTCGCTTTCTCTCTTCCTCCCTAGACTTGAGTAGCCCTTCTTCAGCCCCCTTACTCTGGCCGGGACGAGCCCTTCTTTATCCCCCTCGCCCTGGTCGTGACTAGCCTTTCGTCCATCCCCCACAATGATATCTCGTCTCCCCCATTCCCCTGGTTATATTCGCCATGACAGTATACCCGACACAGCCCCAGCTCTCCACTGTGCTCCCTGCGTGCCCGCCTACATGCGCCACCTGCTCCTCCCTCTGTATCCACCTCGAGGCATCGTCGCCTGCCCCTCCCTCTGTATCCACCTCGAGGCATCGTCGATTTCCTGTCCTCTATCACTTTGCATCACCTTTAACGACCTACAAGCACCGCCTACATCACTCTCAACCATGTACATGGAGCATCGGCCTCATCCTTAACCACGTACATGCAAGCACTGTCCTCACCCCGACTGACGCACATGAAGAACCAAACTGCAATATCACCCACCTACACTCACCTCACCCATTTACAGACAGCTCCAACCACCTGCACCCCTTCCACCTACGTAGGTTCACAACCACCTGCACCCCTTCCACCTACGTACGTTCACAACACGATAGGAAACAAACTACGAAACCTAGTCACCGCAATTATACTCCAACGATTAGCAGTGCTGTGACCTATCACGAGAGACCTTCATCAGACAACTAAAATTGCAAGGAAGAATGCGAGCAAATAATATCAAAATCTGACAGTGATTCAGTAAACCATTCAAACTACCCGGATTACCTGGACTAAAACGGTGGCAAGACTCATCCTAAAATCTTGCTCATGATAATCTTCGACCCAAGAGTGTATGTATGCTGGATGTAACTTACGCAAAAGCAGGGAAACATCGCTACAATCAACGAAATTAGCGTAAAGATCCGAGGTCCGAAATGCGGACCTAACCAGGAAGTAATATCACATTTCCAAGTTGCTGTAAATAAAAGGAAATTGGAATTATAAAAACACTGGACCAAGACAGAGAGGAGTGCGGGATAGAATTCGGTCCTCTTGGGGAGTCGTTGTCCTCTTGTTACAGTGTGAGAAAAGTTCGATAATGTAAAACATACGTCTTCAGAATTAGCACGATTATACTGGAAAGAATATATGTGGGTGTTAGTTCCCCGCATTTACCAAGTCTTGCACTGTGGTGCACAAGAGGATAAGACTGTGAAGAATGCTCGAGGTAGGAGAGCACACCTAAGCAACCCAGCCGTGGGGAGCCCCCTACAGGAGCTGTGACCAGCACCTCCGGTACATCGGCGTCACTTGGTCGTAAAGCAAGATGGAGGGAGGGTCACAGCCCACCCGCCGATACTGACGACACTTGTACATGGCAAGAGCACGTGTCTCCCTTCCTTACCCGTCCTGCCCACACCGCCTTACCTCACTATCTCAACCTGTATATACCAACCACCCTGCCATCCCCACCTACAAGCACCACTAACTCCCCCGCCTCTCCCAACTGGATGCATCACCTGCCTCGCCACGATCACCTGGACATACCACCTGCCTCTCAACTCGTTCACCTGGGCGCACCACCACCTACCTCACCCTGCTCACCTGGACGAGCCATCTGCCACGCCTCGTTCACCTGAACGCACCATCTACCCTTCCCCGTTTACCTGGTGCACCATCTACCTCGGCCCTTCACCTGTGGGGCAGTGCCTCTCCCTCCCTCCTCCCCGTTTACCTGGTGCACCATCTACCTCGGCCCTTCACCTGTGGGGCAGTGCCTCTCCCTCCCTCCTCCCCGTTTACCTGGTGCACCATCTACCTCGACCCTTCACCTGTGGGGCAGTGCCTCTCCCTCCCTCCTCCCCGTTTACCTGGTGCACCATCTACCTCGGCCCTTCACCTGTGGGGCAGTGCCTCTCCCTCCTTCCTCCCCGTTTACCTGGTGCACCATCTACCTCGACCCTTCACCTGTGGGGCAGTGCCTCTCCCTCCCTCCTCCCCGTTTACCTGGTGCACCATCTACCTCGGCCCTTCACCTGTGGGGCAGTGCCTCTCCCTCCCTCCTCCCCTCTCACCTGGCGTGACCCAGCAGTAGGTCACCGCCGCAAGAGATCGATGACGCTGCAGTATTAACAGCCAAGGAAGAGCATAACATCTACGCAACACCGCCGTCCTGCACGGCACACGTGCACACAACACCGCCGTCCTGCACGGCACACGTGCACGCAACACCGACGTCCTGCACGGCACACGTGCACAGCAACACCGACGTCCTGCATGGCACACGTGCACACAACACCGCCGTCCTGCATGACACGTGTGCACACAACACCGACGTCCTGCATGGCACACGTGCATGCAACACCGCCGTCCCGCACGGCACACGTGCACGCAACACCAACGTCCTGCACAGCACACAAGCACGCAACACCGACGTCCTGCACGGCACACGTGCAAGCAACATCCCTATCCTGCAATGCACGCGTGCACGCAACATCACCGTGCCGCATGGCACGTGTGCACTCTAAACCACCGTCCTGCACGGTATGAGTGCATGCCTCGAGGTAAAGCTCACGAAATGATGGCAAAGGAAACCAGACGTCTGGGACAATCAGAGAGATAAGGATAGAAAATATGGACCAAACGCACACACAGATAGAGAGAGAGAGAGAGAGAGAGAGAGAGAGAGAGAGAGAGAGAGAGAGAGAGAGAGAGAGAGAGAAATCAGAAAAGGAGGAAAGGTCAAGGAAATCAGAAGACGAGGAGTTAAAGGATATCACAAGGAGAGGATCATCTGAACGAGAGGGGCAGCCAGGGAAATCAGAAATACACCAAGGGAAATCATGACGGGACGATAAAGGGAGATCAATATACGGCATCCGCCAAATCTCAAATAGAACCTTTAAAAATTACCAGAGGGCTAAGAAAACTCTTGAGAGCGCAGGGTGCCGGGGAAATCACCTATCGAAAAAAAAAAGAGGAAAGAAAAAAAAGCGGTGGGTGGGAGGGTATAAGTCAAGGGACCACGACCCCATTATCTACCGAAAGCATTCCCTCACCACCCTTCCTCCCTCCTGGAGTTGTACCATGCAACGCCAGGCTTCTTCCCGACGTGGTCGATGAAAGACAACCTCAAAAGCAGTAGACCACAATCCTCACCCTGGGAGTATGGGTTCCTTCCTCCTCTCCTCCTAACCTGACCTGCTCTCCCTCGGAACGCGAAGATTAGAGTCTTTGATCTTTGGTCCTACACTCTCTCTCTCTCTCTCTCTCTCTCTCTATATATATATATATATATATATATATATATATATATATATATATATATATATATATATCCTGAGGGGTTTAGAATTTTCGAACTTACTCGAGGTAAATGGTTGGGTCAAACACCACTCACTGGAATTAACTTCTCGCTTACAAAACCCGCAGTGGCAGAAGGAGAAGCCTCGACGCCATCTTCTCCTGCCCTTCCTGAAAAAGACGCGTGACGGCGTGTGTGTGTGTGTGTGTGTGTGTGTGTGTGTGTGTGTGTGTGTGTGTGTGTACTGCGGCGCCCGAGCTCCTCGCCGAAAAATATACGTTGTGTGAGGCGTGTGAAGAAGTTGGTGAGGCGATACAAACTTGGTCCGGTTCATTTCCTCCGATATTAAAACTTGTTCATCCGATATGATGCGCCGGGGCAGGTATTTCCATATTTTCCCCCCCTCTCCTATTTCCTCGACTTCATTCTGTTAACATCGTCTCTCATAGGAAGGTCCTCGGGCAGGGCATTACGCATTCTCGACGACAGTAAGAGAATTCCTAAACAGAGAGAGACACACACACACACATATACAAACGTATTGACAGAACCGCCCGTCAACTTAATGAGCGGATCGGCTCCACATCTTAGCTTTGCTGAGTCTTGCAAGTAACATACCACTATAAAGTTTGCTCTTTTTGGTGATTCTGCCGTGAAGAAGTCTTTCCATTCACGTTTTTTTTTCTTTTCTTAAATGATTTAAAGAGTTTTTTCTTCACTCCCTCAACACCACATAACTTTCCTCCACACGGCTATAAGCACGTTTTCTTCTCAAGTGTGTATAATGAATGACTCCCGCCCCCCACTTGCAGTCTCTGCGCCGGAGACGTGATACACGCGCGTTCCTGGCTTCATCTCACAATTCCCCCTCTATATTACGGTCGATGGGCGTGAATTATGGCGGTGTAATTAGATATACTGTGAGGGGCCCAAGCTGATCAAGGCTGAGCTCTTCTCTCTCTCTCTCTACTCACATTCCATTATACGTATATACACACACACACACAAACACACACACACACACACACACCGAATAGATCAAGGTGCAGCGGCCCTAAATTCTCCGTTATTGGCTTACAATCGTCAGCACATCGCAAAATATGGTGCAGCAGACACTTGGGTCACCATCGTCTACGTGAACAACACATCCCGATGGATGTTGCTACCCCCACCTTCTTTCTCCGTCCAGTTGGATCAGTCGGCCAACACATCAAAACAGAGGACGGCCTACACACGGGTTAGAAATTCTTTTCCCATGTCTTTCCATGGGTGGCGCAGCCACAGTAATACCCGCTCGGCTGGCTATGACGGTCAGTTTACAATAAAAGGTCGAACTGCATGGCAAATAAGCGTACGGCAGCAAGCGTGTGACCGCGAGGCAAGAAAATGTACTGAAGGAGATACGGATATTTCCAGGAGGATGCACGATGACAGCTGTACCAGACAGGTGGGTGGGTCAGTTGGTAGTGCCAGGTGGGGGCGGACGGACAGATGGGCAGGACAGGTGGCACCAGGAGCTCATCTATGTCAATCCCCGGAGGCCACCCGTGCGTGTACACAGTGCCAGTCTACCATGTTATATTACCTTATATCGCCCCGCTGACCACTGATGGTGCCAGACCCACAGCAGGCACTGCCTTACCCAGCTGAGCTCCGAACAGTGCCAGATGGTGCCAGGCCCACACCTGGCACTGCCTTACCCAGCTGAACTCAGAAGAGCCAGATGGTGCCAGGCCCACATACAGCACTGCCTTACCCAGCTGATCTCTGAACCATGACAGACGGAGCTAGGCCCACAGCCGGCACTGCCTTACCCCCCGAAGACCTCTGAGCAGCTGGACGACATCCAGGCACTATCTTACCCCTGAAAATTCTATATTCGACCTGACGTTCACAAAAGCCTTTACACTCTCTTCCCTTCCAGTGCCCTCCCCTCACCCGGAGTCCGGACTCGCTCTGCGACTCCCAGAAATAACCTTTAAATCACCAAGTGTTACGTGTACCACCTGTACATACGAAATACTGGCATCTGAAACCCTGTTCCCCAGAAGCTGGGAATATTCCACGGATGGTGCTAATATTCCATTCCACTGAGAAGTAAATTCCTTATCTCCAGTATGGATTGCTGCTCACACGTTCGTGGTGGCTTCCATCTCTCTCTCTCTCTCTCTCTCTCTCTCTCTCTCTCTCTCTCTCTCTCTCTCTCTCTCTCTCTCTCTCTCTCTCTCTCTCTGAGCCAAGGGGCAAATCAAAACCCTTCCACTTTCATAACTCTCCTGCTATCAACTCTCTTCAATCATCCTTCCTTCCCGGGCCCGCGCGCAGTGGTGATCATACTTCCCACTCCCTGTGTTCTACGGGCGTTTCTCTGCCGATGTTCACGAGAGACTTGCCTGCGCCTCGTGCCCTACCACACAAGACTTGTACCTGCCTCACGAGACCAGCTGATATGATCCCCACAAGAGAACTGATCGCCGCATTAATCTGCTCTTGCCTCGTACATCTACATAAGTTCTGACATTGTTTTCTTCTTTTTTTTCTCTCTCTTCGGTTTTCCCTCTTCCTCTGAAACCTTCCCATTTAGTACAGTCGAGTTCACAAACAACGAAGGAAGCTCAAATCAACCACTCATGTATTTCTGTGGATACACTTTCAATCACTTTACCTTGTCAGATGAGATGGCTTTTACTGAGGCATAAATAATAATAATAATAATAATAATAATAATAATAATAATAATAATAATAACAATAATATAAAAAAGGGTTAAAGGAAAGTAGGGGGGCGTTAAAAGGTGAAATACATACCCCGGATCCTATTAGACTCCTTGGGTTACATAAAATACATAATACACAGTATCTTCACATGCCATCGTGGAGCACAAAAGATAGCGTGAGGCATGCAATGTTGTCCGTACCATATTCAGGGGACAACAGTGGGAGAAGCGAACTCCCGTCCGTCTTCCCCAGGCCCTTCAAACTGCCCGTCAAAACGTGTCACATCAGCCCGTCCACAACCACTTCCATTTGCCAGTCGCCCGATCTGTCTTATACCCCGTCCGTCACAACCCCGTACACCGTCTCAACCTGTCAGACCCGTTCAACCGTCCTTCGCCATTCCCCGTCAAGAGATCATCAACCAGAACCCGTCCCTTACCGATCCCCATCTCCTGTCCATACCTTCAGCCTCCATCCAAGTCACACCGCCGTCAGCCTTCCGTCAACAACGCCGTCAGCCTCCCGTCAACAACACCGTCAGCCTCCCGTCAACAACGCCGTCAGCCTTCCGTCAACAACGCCGTCAGCCTCCCGTCAATAACGCCGTCAGCCTCCCGTCACAACACCGTCAGCCTCCAGTCACAACACTGTCTATCACCCCACACCCCCCCAACCAACCGTCGTTTCACAGCATGAGAGCGACTGACAAAACATCGCGTAAAAAAAGCGTCACTGGGAGAATCAAGCAACGTCCTGCCTCCAACAGCTCGCTGGGACAAACTAGGAAGTTTAAATGAAAAATGAATACATGAATACATTTAAATATCCACCAAAAAAAAAAGGATAATAATCATCAATGTTTTTTTTTCCCCCCCTTCTGACAGCATTATCAGACCTCCCTCCTGATCCCCTGAAGGTGTGGGCTTTCGCCACATCACACCTCACCAATAAATGATTTCGCGCTACTGTGACTGCAGCTAATGGACGGAACCAACCTCCTGGATGCAGAGAGAGAGAGGTAACAACGCTTCCAGAGTCTGTTTCCCCCTCAGGCGAGCTATGTAACCCAGGAGTCTCATGCCACCGCTGGATACCTCCTAGCACTGTTTCCGTCACAGTCAATACCTAACCGATAACTCCCAAGCGCTGTTCTGTCACTGTCGACACCTGTCGAGCCCTCGAAAGCACTGTTCTGTCACTGTCGAACACATCCACTGGACACTCCTTCTACCTACTACTGGAGTCATTCAACGCTTTGTGCTGGACGGGCCTCAACACACAGTCTGGCTGTGTTTCGCACTGTCCAACTCCTCTCTCATGAGAGAGAGAGAGAGAGAGAGAGAGAGAGAGAGAGAGAGAGAGAGAGAGAGAGAGAGAGAGAGAGGATGAAGAAACACGGGCCGGCCGCCACTCCAAACGGTCCTACGTTTCCGTTTATGAGGAAAACGTGGCCACACGTCGTCCATGGAAAGCGACTGGGAACGTGAGAACGGCCTGACAATATATCTCTCCCACCAGAGCTTATCTGCTGCCATATGTTCTAACATGACCTCTCCCGTTCCGTGAAACTCTCTCTCTCTCTCTCTCTCTCTCTCTCTCTCTCTCTCTCTCTCTCTCTCTCTCTCTCTCTCTCTCTCTCTCTCCTCAAGGCACCTCTTGGAACTGGAGTTCCTGTTGTCTGTGTGCGTCTGTGTAACTCTACGTATTTTCTTAACAAATCTCACCTTCTATCTGTCCTCCTAATTCCACTCTGCTTAGGACATGGCCGCCATGTTAATACCCACTGCATATAGGTCCTTCATGCATGGCCAGTTACTTTAATTCAAACTGTAATGCC